>NW_016911629.1:0-30425 GCF_001483705.2 Eufriesea mexicana | reverse complement strand
TGTCACTACTGGTTAGGTTAGGAGAGGTACCCAATGACTTTATTGACCTAGTATGCTCTTCGGTGAATTTCTTCTGCATATAGTGTTTTAATATTTTCTGCTTGGCTCCGGGAAGGCCGGCAAGTGTAGTCTCGTCACGTCTTGTTGTGTCATGTTACGCTCGGCTATGTTGCTTAGGACAAGTTTGGTCAGTATAGCTTCAACTTTTGTGCTGTACACTGCCACTCGGTGGATATCTGCCATCTACTGTGCTATAATATGTCCGGGTTGGCTCTTGGGAGGCCAATAATGGCGGTCTCGGATCGTTAGGTTGAGTTACGTTCCGTTTGGTTAATTGACGGTTGGATAGGTTAGGAGAGGATAGCTTTGACTTGAGTGCCATAGTCTGATATTACGTGGCTTTCTGCTCTCTACAGTAATATAATATTTTCAGCTTGGCTCTGGGAAGGCCAGTAATTGTGGTCTCAGCACGTTATGTAGAGTCAGGTAATGTTAGGTCAGGTTACGTCGGGTAAGGTAAGGGTCTCTTCGTCTTTTGTGGTTTACGCTGCAATGCGGCGTGTTCCTGCGCCCTTGATTGTTCTAATGTGCTCTGCTTGGCTCTGGGGAGGACACCAATACTAGGCTCAACGACTTACGTCGAGCTAGGCTACGTTCGGTTGGGTTAGGTTATGACATTTCTGGTTAGGGTATCACCCACTCGTGTGCTATACAGTGCAATGCTGTAGACTACTGCACTCTACTCTCCTCTAATATGTTCTACTTAGTTCTGGGGAGGAGATCAATAGTGGTCTCGGCACGTCAGGATGAAATAGGTTAAGATGTGTTACGTTACGCTTGGTCAGGATCGGAGAGGATAACTTAGACTTTTGTGCTATACACTGCTATTCGTTGGATATCTACACCCTACATTGGACTACTATACTTTGTTCGACTCTGGTGAGGCCAGTAATAGTGGCCTCGGGCCCTTATGTTGTGTTAGATTACGTTTGGCTACGTTACCTTTGCCTTGGAATGGGTTTGGTTAGATGTGACTTTCGTGGTACACACTGATGTTCGGTGGATTTGTACGCTTTACGCTGCTCCACTATACTCTACTCGACTCTCGGTATACGAGCAATAGTGATAAGGCACGTTTGGTCAGGTTAGGTTAAGTTTGGTTAGGGTAGATTTGACTTTCTTGCTGTAAATTGTTATTCGGTGGATACCTGCCACCTATTGTGCTCTACTCCAATCTGCTGGGCCCCGTGGCAGCCAGCAGTAGCGGTCGCGGCACGTTAGGATGATTTACATTACGTTTGGTTATGTTAGGTTACGTAGTGTTAGGCTAGAATAGCTTCGACCTTTCTGCTACACACTGCAATTCTATGGACTTCTGCGGTCTTCTGTGCGCTGTCGCATTCTGCTTGCCTCTGCGGACGCCACAAATAGTGCTCTCGGCACGTAAGGTTGAGTTATGTTACGTTTCGCTATTGTAGGTTCGGCTATATTTGGTAAGGATGGCCTCGACTTTGGCGCTATGCACTGCTATCCGCACGATTTCAGCGTCCTTGGTAACTCAGTGGTAATCTTCTTAGCTCTCGTGAGGCCAGAAGCAGCGGTCGTGGAACGACAGTTTGTGTTACGTTACGTCTGATTATGGTATGTTTGGCTGGGTTGGGCCAGGGTAGCATTGACTTTTGTGCTGTGCACTGCTACTCGGCTGATTCCTGCGCTCTACTGTGCTCTAATTCGTTGAGCTTGACGTTGGGTATGGCAGAAATAGAGGCCTCTGCTCGTTAGGTTCAGTTGTTCTACGTTTGGCAAGATTAGGTTATGTCTGGTCAGGTCTGGATGTCTCTGACTCCTGCGCTATACATTGTTATTTGGTGGCATTCTGCACTCTACTCTGCTCTACTATACTCTGCACGAATATGGGGAGGTCAGGAATAGTGGTTGTGGCACGATAGGCTTTGCTAGGCTACGTTCGGTAATGTTAATCTTGGTTAGGTTAGGAGAGGATAGCTTTGACTTTTGTGCTCTAGAATGCCACTCGGTTGTCCGCTGTGCCCTACATTGCTCTACCATGATATTCTCGAACATCGGGATGCGAGCAGTAGTTTTCGTGGCACGTTTGGTTGAATTAGCTTACGCTTGGTTGGGTGAGTTCAGGCAATGTTTGGCTAGGGTATCTATGACTTTCGTGCAATTCAGAGTTATTCGGTGGGCTCCAGCCCTACAATTCGCTCTACTTTAATCTGATAGACCATGGGGTGTCCAGCAATCGTGGTCGCGGCACGTTACACTGAGATTTGCTATGTTAGGTTAGGTAATGTTGGTTTGGGTTTGCTCTGGATGTCTTCGTCTTGTCGACTCAACACTGCGATTCTACGGAGTTCCGCGACCCACTGCCGTCCAATGGGTTCTGCTTGGCCCTGGCGAGGCCAGAAATGGTGGCGGCAGCACGTTTGTTTGAGCTTGGTTACGTTTGTCTGTGTTATGCTTGTTTGGGTTCGGATTGGGTAGCTTCGACTTTCCTGGCATAGATTGATATTCGGTGCACTTCTGCGCTCTACTGTGCTGGACACCACTCTGCTCGACCCTGAGGGGGGCGGGGGCCGCAGTATTGGTCCCGGCACGTTACGCTGTGTTATGCTACGTTTGGTTACGTTTGTTCACGTCAGGTAAGGTTAGGATATGTCTGACTTTTGTGCTTTACGCAGCATTGCGGCGGGTTTCTGCGCTCTACTGTGCTGTAGTATATTCTGCTTGGCTCCGGGGCGGTCTGCAATAGTGGCCCAGTTACGTTAGGTTGTGATAGTTTACGTTCGGTTATATTACGTTTGGTTTGGTTAGGATGGGGTAGCTTTGACTCTTGCGTTATACACCGCTATTCGGAGATTTCTGCGCTCTACTCTCCTCTAATATGCTCTGCCTGGCTCTCGGGAGGCCAGCAATGGGGGTATCGGCTCGTTAGACTTTGTTCTTCTGAGTTATGTTAGGTTAGGTTAGGTCAGGTTAGGTTATGATATCCTTGTCCTTTGTTCTGTACACTGCTGTTCGGTGGACTTCTTCGTTCGTCATTGCGCAACTATACCATCTTCGACACTGTGAAGTCTAGTAATAGTTGCCTGGGCACTCCGGGGATAGTTAGGCTACGTTCGGTTGGTGCATGTTAGTTCGGGTTATGTTAGTACAGGTTCGACTTTCGTGATGTAAACTGCTTTTCGGTGGATTTCTGCGCACCATTGTGCTCTAGCATGTTCTTCTTGGCTCTGTGGTAGCTAGCAATAGTGGTCTCGGCACGCTAGTTTCAGATAGAATGCGTTTGCTTATGTTACGCTTGGTATGGTTAGGATAGGATAGCTTTGAGTTTTATGCCATACACAGCTATTCGTTTGATTTCTGCGCTCTACTGTGCTCTAGCATGTTCTGCTGGGCACAGGGGAAGCCAGCAATAGTGGTATCGGTGCGCCAATTTAAGATATGGTACGATTGGTTATATCACGTTTGGATAGATTAGGAGATGATACCTCCGACTTTTGTGCTGTACGCTGCTATTCGGTTGATTTCTGAGCTCTACATTGCTCTACTACACCCTGTTCGGCTATGTGGAGGCCAGCAAAAGTGGTCGAGGCACGAAAGCTTGGGTTATGTCACGTTCGGCGTGGTTAGGTTCGGTTAGCGTAGGTGAGGATAGATATGACTTCTGTGATATACACTGCTATTCGGTGGAATGCTGAGCCGTAGTGTTCTCTAGTATGCTCTGCTTTGCTCTTGGGAGTCCAGCAGTTGTGGTCCCTGCACGTTAGGTTCAGTTATATTACGTTTGTTTGAGTTAGATTTGGATAGCTTTACTTTCTTGGCATAGACTGTTACTCGCTGGATTTCTGGGCCCTACTGTGCTCTACTATACTCTGCTCGACTCCCTGAAGTCCAGCAATACTGGTCGTAGCACTTTATGTTAAGTTAGGATACGTTTGCTTATATGACGTTCGGCAAGGTTGGTACAGGATTTAGTTGACTTTTGTGCTGTAGACCACTATTTGGTGGATTTCTCCGCTTACTCTGCTCGGTTCTGGGGTGGCCGGCAATAGTGGTCACGGCACGTTAGGCTGGGTTAGAATGTGTTTGGCTGTGTTAGGTTGCGATGTGTTAGGTTATGATAGCTTCGTCTTTTGTGCTACACAATACTATTGTGGTACCGCTGGTTGAGCGTGTTATCTAGTGTGCGTGCGAAAGGATGAATGATCGTACGCTAGGATCGTGTGGACGGGATGTTTATGAATATATCGAATGAAAGCGAAGAATGGCTTTAGGAATGCGTTTGATTGTTTGGGCTATGTGACGCGCTGAGGGTAAGATTGCAAGGAGTGCGTGGGAAATTGTGATTGGATAGAGTGAATAGGTATGAAGGAGGATAGAATGTATGGTTTAAATGGGGATGCAAGGGCGTCAGTGGAGAGAGAGAGTGTGTGGAGTCCGTCGTAGTACGTGTAGTATAGGAGAGTTCAGAGTGGGAACTTAGTGAAAAGGGTGTTAGTTGTATTAGTGTTGCGTAGTATAAACGTGTTGTTAGGCAATTGTGTAGTTGTAGTTATTAGAGATTAGTTAAGAGATAGATTATATTCGTAGACTTTATCGTCACCGCGCATTCTGGATTATATCTTATGATTAATAAATAGTAATTACATTATTCGTGTTCCACCCCATCTCTACACTATTCTATGAGATTCTGCGCTCCTCAGTGTGCGATCTCACATTGCTTGAATCTGTGGACGCCAGGAATAATGCTCTCGGCACGTTATGCTGTGTTATGTTACGTTTGATTATGTTAGATTTGGTTGGGTTTGGTGGGGATAGCTTTGACTTTTGTGCTATACGCTGCTATTCTGTCGACTCTAGCGTCCTACATTGCTCTGCTACGCTTGGCTTGGCTCTCGTGATTCCAGCGATACTGGTCGTGGCTCCCCAGTCTGTGTTATATTACGTTTGGTCATATTAATATAGGCTATGTAATTAGGTGATAGCTTTGACTTTTGCACAATACACTGCTATTCGGTGGATTTCAGCGCTCTCGAGATCTCTAGTATATTCTGCATGGCGATGGGGAGGCTAGCAATAGTGGTCTCGGCACGTTACGTTGAGTTGAGCTGCGTTCGGTTACGTTTCGTGTGGCTACGTTCGGATACGGTAGCTTCGACCATTGTGTCATACACTACGATTCTATTGATTTCTGCGCACTAGTCCCTTCTACTGCGTTCTGCTTGGCTCTGGTGAGTGCAGCAATAGTGGTCACGTCACGTTAGTCCGTGTTATGTTACGTTTGGCCTGGTCAGGATAGGATATCATTGACTTTCGCACTGTACACCGCAATACCGATGATTTCTGCGGTGTACCGTGCTCTAATATGTTCTGCATTGCTCTGGGTAGGCCAGCAATTGTGGTCTCGGCACGTTGGGTTGGATTGGCTTGGCTAGATTGGGATAATTAGGCTAGCATGGGAGTGAATTTTGTGCTATACGTTGCTATTCGGGCGACTTCTGCGCTCTGCATTGCCCTAAAAGACTCTGCTTGTCTGTGGGGAGGCCAGAAATAGTGGTCGTGGCACGCTACGTTGAGTTTGATTCAGTTCGGGCATATTAGGTTATGCTGCGTTAGGTTGGGGTAGCTTTGACTTTTGAACTACGCACTGCGCTTCTATGGACATCTGCGCTCTGATTTGCCCTATCACGCTCTGCTTGTCGCCGGGGACGGCAGGAATGGTGGTCGCAGCACGTTGTGTGGAGCCTTGCTGCATACGGCTATGTAAGCTGTCGTTAGGTTTGGATAAGATAGCTTCGACTTTTGTGCTGTACACTGCGATTCTGTGGATTTCTGAGCCCTACTTTCATCTCATATGCTCTGCATGGCTCTGGAGATGCCAGACATGGTGTTCGCGAAACGTTAGGTTGAGGTAGATTACGATTGGTTAGGTTAGGTTACGTTGGGTTAGTTTTGGACAGCTTAGACTTCTGAGCTAGAGACTGCTTTTCTATGACCCCCTACCCACTATATTGCGCTATCACGCTCTGCTTGTTTTCGTGGACACCAGGAATAGTTGCCGCGGCACTTTACGTTGAGATAAGCTATGTTTGGATAGGTAAGGTTTATCTATGTTAGGATAGGATAGCTTTGCCTTTTGTGCTATACGCTGCTGTTCCTTGAATTTCAGCATTCTATTGTGCTCTGATATGCCCCGCTTGGATCTGTGGAGGGCAGCAATAGTGGTCTAGGCACATTACTTTGATCTATGCTACGTTCGGTTATGCTACGATTGGTTAGGCTAGGAAAGAGTAGCTTTAACTTTTGTGCTATACACTGCAGTTCTGTGGATTTCTTCGCTCTACTCTGCTCTCATATGTTCTTCTTGGCTCCGGGGAGGCCAGCAATATGTGTCCCTTCTCGTTGGGTTTAGTTATTCTACGTTTGGTCACGTTAGGCTAGGACTGGTTTGGATAAGATATCTTTGAATTTTGTGCTATACACTCCTATTCGGTGGATTTCTGCGCTCTACAGTGATCTATTACAATCTGCTATGCTCTGAGGAGACCAGAAGTAACGGCTGCTGCGCGATAGACTCTGTTACGTTACATTTGTGTATGTTAGGCTCGTTTGGGATAGTTTGGGATATCTTTGTCTTTTGCGCCATACGCTGCCATTTAATGAACTTCTGCGCTCTATTCCCGACTAATATGTCCTGCTTTGCTCTGAGCAGGGCAGCAGTAGTGGTCTCGGCACGTTTGGATGAGTTAGGCTGCGTTTGGTTATGTTACGTTTGGTTAGTTTAGGTCAGGATAGCTTTGACTATTGTGCTATATACTGTTGTACGGTGGATTTCTGCGATCCACAGTACTCTAGTGGGCTCTGCTTGGATCTGAGGAGGCCAGCATCTCTGGTCCCAGCAAATTAGGCTGAGCTATGTTACTTTTGGTTTGGCTTGGTTTGGTTATGTCTGGAAATTGTAACTTTGACTATTGCGCTGTACACTGCTATTCGGCCAATACCTGCGGTCTGCATTGCTCTGATACCATCTGATGGCTATGGGAAGGCCAGTGATAGTGGTCGTCGCACTAGCGTATGTGTCAGTTTACGCTAGGTTAGATTACGTTAGGTATAGTTTTGTACGGATGGCTTCGACTTTTATGGTATGCACCGCTATTCGGTGGCTTTCCCCACTCTACATTTCTCTACTATGCTCCGCTCGACTTTTGGCATGCCAGTAATGTTGGTCGTGGCGCGTTAGGTGGAGTTAGGTTCCGTTTGGACGGGTAAGGTATGGCTAGGTTTGGCTAGGATAAATTTGACTTTCGTGCTGTACACAGTCATTCGGAAGATTCCTGCCGACCACTGTGCTCTAGCATATTCTGCCTGGCTCTGCGGAGGCCAGCAATGCATATCTCGGCCGCTTAGGTTTAGTTATTCTACGTTTGGTTAGGTCAGGTTGTGTCTCCTTTTGTTAAGATGGCCTTGACTTTTGTGCTATTCACGGCTATTCGGTGTACTGCTACGCTCTACTGTGATCTAATACTCTCTGCTTTGCTCTGGGGAGGCCAGGAATTGTGGCCGCGACGCGTAATGTTGAGTTATGTTACTTTTGGCTAGGTTAGGTTTGTTTGGCTTTGGCATAGCTCTACTAGCATCTGCTTGTCTCTCTATAGGACCGAAGTTGTGGCACTAACACGCTTGGCTTGGATATGTTACGCCTGGTTAGGTCAGGTTAGTTTACGTTTGGTTAAGATGACTTTGACCTTCGTGCTATACACTGCTATTCGGCGGTTATTTGCTCTTTGCACTGCTTCACTAGCATCTGCTTGTCCCTCGAGGGGCCAGCAATAGTGGTCGAGGAACGTTTGGTTCAGGTAGGTTACGCTTTGCTAGGCCTGGTTTGGTTAAGTATGGTTAGGGTGGCTTTGACTTTTGTGCTATACACTGCCACTCGGTGGACTTCTGCACTCCGCTGTGCTCTGGCATATTCCGCTTGGCTATGGGGATGCCACCAGTATCGTTCTCGGCATGTCAATCTGAGCTAAGTTGCGTTCGGTTATGCTACGTTTGGCTATGTTTGGACAGGGAAGCTTTACTTTTGTGGTATACACTGCAATTCGGTGTAATTCTGGGCTGTACATTGCTCTACTATACTCTGCTCGACTATCGGTTGGCCAGCAGTAGTGGTCGCCGCACGTTAGGTTGGGACATATTACGTTCGGTTAGGTTAGGTTACGTTGTGTTACGTTAGGATAGCATTGAGTTCCGTGAGATACACAGTTATTCGGTGGATCCCTGCCCTATACTGTGCTCTACTTTAATCTCCTTGAACCCGTGGCTGCCAGCAGCAGCGGTCGTTGCGCGTCAGGTTGTGTTACGTTACGTCTGCTTGTATTACGTTTGGTTATGTTAGGCGTGGATAGCTCTGACTTTTGTGCTGTACACTGCCCTTCGGCGGACTTCTGCGCTCTACAATGATATACTATGCTCTGTCCGACTCTCGGGAGGCCAGTAATAGTGATCGATGCACGTTATTTTCAGTTATGTTACGTTTGGTTATGTTAGGATTTGTTAGGTTAGGAAACAGTGGCTTCATCTTTTGCGCTGTACACTGCATTCGGTGTATTTCTGGGCTGTAGTGTGCTCTAATATGTTCTACTTTGCAATGGGAGCTCAGTAATACTCATCTATGCGCGTTAGGTTTGGTTAGATTACGATAGGTTATATAACGTTCGGTCAGGTTTGAATAGGATAACCTTGACTTTTGCGCTATACACTGCTATACCGATGTTTTCTGCGCTCTACTGTGATCTAATATGCACTGCTTGGCTATAGGGGTGCCAGGAGTAGTGCTCTCGGCGCTTTAAGCTGAGGTATGTTGCGTTTGGTTAGGTTAGGACAGGATGGCTTAGACGTTTGCGCTATACACTGCTCTTCTTTGGATTTCTGCGCTCTACTGTGACCTAGTATGCGATGCTTTGCTCTGGGAATTCCAGAAATAGTGGCCGCGGCGGGTTAGGTTGCGTTAGAATACGTTCGGTTGGGTTAGGTTGCGTTGCGTTTGGTTAGGGTAGCTTTAACTTTCGTGTTATAAACTGTTATTAGGTGGAATTCTGCGCTCTACTGTGCTCTACGATACTCTCTTCGTATCTGAGGAGCACAGCAGTAGTGGCCGCTGCACGTAATCTTGAGGTACGTTGCGTCTGGTTATTTTAAGGTCTGCTATATTAGGGAACAGTAGCTTGACCTTATGTGCTATACACTGCTGTATGATGTATTTCTGCGCTCAAATGTGCTCTAGTATATACTGCTATGCTCTGGGGAGGGTAGCAATAGCGGTCTCGGCACGTTACGTTACGTCAGGCTATGTTTCGTTTTGTTCTGTTGGTTTGGGTTAGGCTTGAGTAGCCTTGACTTTTCTGATATACACTGCGATTATATGGATTTCTGCGTTTTACTCTCCACTAGTGTATTCCGGTTGACTATGCGCAGGCCAGAAATAGTGGTCGCAGCACGTTTGTTTATGTTACGTTTGGTTATGCTAGGAGAGGGTAGCATAGACTTTAGTGCTGTAGTCTGCTATTAGGTGGATATCTGCTCCATTTGGTACTTTAATATTTTCAGCCTCGTTCTGAGAAGACCAGCAACAGTTGTCTCGGCACGTTATGTTGGGCCGTGTTGCGTTCGGTTAGGTTGGGTTAGGCAATGTTTGGTCAGGGCAGCTTTAACTTTTGTGCTGTAGGCTGCTATTCGGTGGATCTCTGCGGTCTACTGTCCTCTAGTATGCCCTGCTTGGCTCTGGGCAGGGCTGCAATTGCGATCTCAGCACGTTAGGTTGAGTTAGGCTATGTTTGGATACGTAGAGGTGGTTTGGGTTAGGTTTGGGTTGCTTAGACTCTTCTGATATAGACTGCCGTTATATGGATTTCTGAGTTCTGCTCTCCACTGATGTGTTCTGCTTGGCTCTGTGGAAAACAGCATCAGGTGTCGCGGCACGTAAGGTTGAGCCAGGTTTTGTTTCGTTATGTTACGATTGGTTAGGTTAGGAGGGGATATCTTTGTCTTTAGTACTGTACTCTGCTATTAGGTGGATTTCTGCTCCCTACAGAGCTCTAATATTTTAAGCTTGGCTCAGGCAAGGCCAGCAATAGTGGTCTCGGTACGTTTTGTTGAGTCAGGTTACGTTTGGTTATGTTGAGTTAGGATATGTTTGGTCGGGATAGCTTCAACTTTTGTGCTGTGCACTGCTGTGCGGCGCATTTCTGCTCACTAGTGCGCTCACGTATGTCCACCTTGACTCTGGCGAGGGTAACAACAGCGGTCTCGGCACGTTGGGTTTAGTTATATTACGTTCGGTTTGGTTGGGTTAGGCTATGTTTGGCTAGGATATCTACAACCTTTGTACTGTCTAATGACATACGGTGGATTACTGCGTCCTTCTGTGCTGTAGTATGATCTGCATGGCACTGGCGATAACAGCAATAGCGGTCTCGGCACGTTAGGTTGAGTTACGCTGTGTTTGGTTATGTTCCGTTGGCTTGGGTTCGGTTTGGGTATCATTGACTATTCTGATATGCACTGCGATTCTACGGATTTTTGCAATCTATTGTCCACCAGTGTGTTCTGCTTGGCTCTTGGGAAGCCAGCAATAGTGGTCTAGGGCCGCTACGTTTTGTTAGGTTACGTTTGGCAACGTTAAGACATTCTGTGTTGGGTTTGGATAGATATGACTTTCGTGGTACGCACTGATAATCGGTCGATTTCTTCTTTCTACTGTGCTCTGCTACATTCGGCTTGCCCGTGGGGAGTACAGCAATAGTGGCCGCGGTACGTTATGTTCTGTTAGGCTATGTTTGCGAATGCACTGCTTTCTTGGGTAAGGCATCTGTAGCTTAGACTCCTCTGATGTACACTCCGATTCTATGGAGTTCCGCGTTCCACTGTCCACTAGTATGCTACGCTCGGCTCTGGGGATGCCAGCAATCGTGGTCGCGGCACTTCAGTCTGTGCTAAGATACGTTTGGTAATGTCACGTTTGGCTGCGCCAGAAAGAAATAGCTATGACTTTTGCGCTATACACTGCAATTAGGAGGATTTCAGCGGTCTACGTTGCCGTAATATGTTAGGCTACGTTTGGTTACGTTACGTTCGGTTAGGCTAGGACAGGGTAGCTTCGAGTATTGTGCTATAAACTGCTGTACGGTGGATTTCTGATCCCTACATTGCTCTACAATACTCTGCTCGCCTATGGGAGCCCAGTAACGGTGGTGTCGGCGCGAGAGCTTGGGTTCCGCCACGTTTGGTTAGGCTACGTTAGTCTGGGTTAGGCTTGGATAGCTCTGTCTTACGTGGTGTACACTGCATTTTGGTGGATACCTGCAACATAATGTGTTCTAGAATGTTCAGCTTGGCTCTGGGGAGTCCAGCGATGGCGGTCCCGGCGCGTTGGGCGAAGTATATTACGTATTGTTACGTTACGTTTGGTTAGGTTAGGATGGAGTATCTTCCACTTTTGTGCTATACACTGCCCTTCGGTGTATTTCTGCCCTCTGCATTGCTCTACTATACTTTGCTCGACTACCGGGCGGCCAGCAATAGTGGTCGCGGCTCGATAGGTTGAGCAATTTTCAGTTCGTTTTGGCCAGGTTTGGCTAAGTTTGGTTGGGATACCTTTCACCTTTTGCTATACACGGCAACTGGGTTGGTGTCAGCATCCATCATTGCAATGCTATGCTCTGCTTGGCTCCCTTGGTGCACGCAATAGTGGTCGTGGCACAACAGGTTGTGTTGCGTTGCGTTTGGTTATGTTACATTTGGCCATGTTAGGATGTGTATCTTTGACTTTTGCGCCATGCACTGCTTTTCGGTAGATTTCTGCGCTCTACACTGCTCGAATATGTTCTGCTTTGCTGTGCGCATGTCAGGAATAGTGGTCTAGGCACGCTAGGTTAATTATGTTACGTACGGTTATATCTTGTTTGGTCAGGTTAGGATAGGATAGCTTTGCCTTTTTTGCTATACACTGCATTTCAGGAGATTCCTGCGCTCTGCTGTGATCTAGTATTACCTGCTTTGCTCTGGTGAGGCCAGAAATGTTAAACGTCGCGCGTTAGAGTTTGTTATGATACGTTTGGTTGTGCTAAGATTGCTTTGGTTAGGATGGATAACTTCGACTTTTGTGCTATGCTCTGATATTCGGCGGATTTCAGCGCTCCTCATTGCTCTACTTTACCCTACTCGACTTTGGGGTGCGGCACGATAGGATGTGTAATGTTACGTTTGGTTATGATAGGTTAGTTGAGGTTTGGCTAGGATTTCTTCAACTATTTGGTTATGCACCTCTATTCAGTGATTTTATGCGCTCTGCTGTGCTCTAATATGTTCTGCTTGGCTCTGGAGAGGCCACCAATAGCGGTCGTGGCACGACAAGTTGAGATATGTTACGTTCGGTCAGGTTACGTTTGGCTGCGTTTGGCAAGGTTGGCATCGTCTTTTGTGTTATGCACAGCTTCTCGGAAAAATCTGCGCTCTACTTTTCTCTAATATGCTCTGTTCGAGTCTGGGGAAGCCAGTGGTGGTTGTCTCGGCACGTTAGCTTGAGCTAGGCTACGTTTGGTTAGGTTATGGTAGTTTAGGATAGGTTCGGGCAACTTTGACTTTCGTAGTAAAAACTGTTGCTTGGTGGATTTCTGCGCTCTACTGCACTCTAGTATTTTCTGCTTGTCTCTGCGGAGGCCAGCAATAGAGGCCTAGGTGCGTTACTTTGGGTCAGGTTAAGTTCGGTAAGGTTGGGTTAGGCTAAGCTTGGCTAAGATAGCTCCAGCTCATGTACTGTACGCAGCTATACGGTTATTTGCGCGATCAACTGTGCTCTTGCATGGCCTGCTTGTCTCTGGGGAGAGCAGCAATGGCGGTCTCGACACGTTAGTTTGAGTTAAGCTATGTTTGTTTATGTTCTGTTTGTTTAGGTTAGGTTTGGGTAGCTTTGAATATCCTGATATACACTGCGGTTACATGGATTTCTGCCTTCTAGCCTCCACAAGCGTGTCCTTCTTGGCTCTGGGTAGGCCAGCAGTAGTGCTCGCGACGCGTTTGGCTGTGATAGGTTCCGTATGGTTATGCTCGGAATGGTTAGGTTAGGAGAGAATAGCTTTGGCTTTTGTGCTATACACTGCTGTTCGGTGGATTTCTGCGCTCCACATTACTCTGCTATACCCCGCTGGCCTCTCGGTAAGCCAGCAACAGTGGTCGCGGCACATTATGTTTGGATTGGCTATGTCATGATAGAATACGTTGGTTTGGGTTAGGTTTGGGTGTCATTGTCTTTTCAGCCATACACTGCGGTTCAATGGATTTCTGCGTTCTACTCTGCTCTAGTAGGTTCTGCATGGCCCTGGGGAGGCCGGCAATAGTGACCGCGGCACGTTCGGTTGTGTTATGTTACGTTTCGTTTGGTTAGGTTGGGTCAGGCTTGGCCAGTGTGTCTTTGTCTTTTGTGCTACGCACTGCTATTTGGTGGCTTTGCGCGCTCTACTGCGCTCTACTACACACTGCTCGACTCTGCGGGGCCAGCAAGTGGGGTCGTGCCGCGATAGGTTGTGCTATGCTACGTTTGGTAATGCTGCGGTTGGTCAGGTTAGGATAGGGTAGCTTTGACTTTTGCCATATTCGCCGCTATTCGATGGTATTCTACGCTCTACATTCCTCTTCTACACTCTGCACGAAGCGGTGGAGGCCACTAATAGCGGTCTCGGTAGAATAGGTTCAATAAAGCTACGTTCCGTTGTGTTACATTAGTATGTGTTGGGTTTGGATTCCTTTGAGTTTCGTGGCATAAACTATTGTTCGGTGGACCTCTGCGCTCTATTGTGCTCTTGTATACTCTGCTTGGTTCTGGGGATGCCAGCAATGGTGGTCTCGGCGCGACAGTTTGGGATAGACAACGTTTGCTTATATTAAGTTTGGTTATATTAGGATAGTATAGCTTTGACTTTCATGGTATACACCGCCATTCGGTGCACTTCTGCGCTCTACGTTGCTCTAGTATGCTCTGCTTTCCTCTGGCGGGGCCAGAAATAGTATCCACAGCATGCCATGTTTGGTTAGATTACGTTCGGTTAGGTTCGGTTAGGACAGGTTACGTTGGGTTACACCTGGCTTTTGCGCTACACGCCGAATTGGGGCGGCTTACTGAGCTCGACGTCGCTCTTGTTTATTCTGCTTGGCTATGGGTAGGTAAGCAATGGCTGTCTCGGAACGTTATGTTGTGTTTGGCTACGTTTGATTATGTTACGTTTGCCTGCGTTAGGTCAGGATAGCTCTGACTTCTGCGGTATACAATGAAATTCTGAGGACTTCTGTACTCCACTGTGATCTACTGCATTCAACTTGGTCCTGGTGCTTCCAGCAATAGTAGTCTAGTCTCGTATTTTTGAGTTGGGCTACGTTTGGTTAGGTTATGTTAGCCATGGTTAGTCCTGGATAGCTACGACTTTTCTACTGTACACTACGAATATACGTATTTCCGCATTCTACTGTGCTCTAATAGGCTCTGGCTGGCTCTGTGCACGCCAGCAATGGTTGTCCATGCGCGTTAGGTGGAGTTAGGTTTCGTTTGGTTAGGTTATGTGCGTTTGGGTTAGGTTTGGATAGCTTTGACTTTCTTGGCAAGGACAGATAAGAGGTGGGTTTCTGCGCTGTACTGTGTTCTCGTACACGCCGCTTGGATCTGTGGAGTCCAGCGACAGTGGTCTCGGCACGTTAGGTTATGTTAGGTTGCGTTTGCCTTTATTACGGTTGGATGGGTTAGGATAGGATAGCATTGACTTTTTAGCTATACGCTGCTATTCGGACTATTCCAGCGTTCTTCATTGCTCTGCTATACTCCGCTTAGTTCTCGTGAAGCCGGCGGAAGCGGTCGTGGCGCGTCAGGGTGGGTTACGGTACGTCCGCTTATGTTACGTTTGGTTTGGCTAGGACAGGATAGCTTTGATTTTTGTGCAGTACACTGCTACTCGGTGGATTTCAGCGCCCTACTCTGCTCTAATATGCTCTGATTGGCGCTGGGGAGGCCAGCAATTGTGTTCTCGGCACGATAGGTCTTGTGAGGCTACGTTCTGTTATGTTACGATTGGTACTGCGAGGATAGGATAATTTTGACTTTTAGGATACACACCTCTATTCCTTGGATTCCTGCACTCCGCCGTGCTGTAGTATATTCTGCTTAGCTCTGAGGAGACCAGAATTATTTGATTCGACACGTTAGCCTGTGTTATGTTGCGTTTGGTTATATTTCGATTGCTTACGATAGGAAAGGGTAGCTTCTACTTTTGTTGACACAGCGACTCGGCGGATTCCTGTGCCGTACGTTGCTGTACTATACTCAACTCGACTCTCGGGAGGCCAGCAGTAGTGGTCGCCGCACGTTAGGTTGTGTTACGTTACAACTGGTTAGGTTAGTTTGGGATAAGTTTGGCTAGGGTAGCTTTAACTTTCGTGCCATACACAGATATTCGGCGGATTCCTGCACTCTACTGCGATCTAGCGCGTCCTGCATGGATTTGGGAAGGGCAGCAATAGCGGTCCCGGCTCGTTAGGTTTTGTTATGCTATGTTCTGATATGTTCTGTCTGTTACGGTTAGGCTTGTACTGCTTTGACTTTTCTGATATACACTGCGATTCTATGGGTTCTGCGTTCTACTCCCCACTAATATATTCAGCATGGCCCTGTGAATGCCAGCAATAGTGGTCCCGGCACGTTATGTTGTGTCGGGTTACGTTCGGTTATGCTGGTTTATGCTAAGTTTGGTCAGGATAGCTTTAACTTTTGTGTTGTACACTGCTGATCGGTGGGTCTCTGCCCTCTACTGCGCTCTGGTATGTCCTGCTTTGCTCTGGGGTGGCCGGTAACTATGGCCGGCGCTCGTCGGTGTAAGGTAATATACGTTCGGTTACGTTACGATTATCTAGGCTTGGAGATGGAAGCTATGCCTTTAGTGCTATAGTCTGCTGCTAGGTCGATTTCTGCGCCCTGCCGTTCTGTAATGTTCTCAACTTGACTTTGCAAGGCCAGAAATGGTAGTCTCGTCTCGTTATGGAGAGTCAGGTTGCGTTCGGTTATGTTGGGTTAGGCAAGGTTTGGACAGGGTGGATCAAACTTTTGTGGTGTACGCCGCTGTTGGGTGGATTTCTGCGATCTACTGTGCACTAGTATGTTCTGGTTGGCTCTGGGAAGGGCAGCAATAGCGGCCTCGGCATGTTAGGTTGAGGTAGGCCATGCTTGGATATGTAGAGTTAGTTTGGGTTAGGTATGGGTAAGTTAGACTTTCCTGATATACACTGCGACTCTATGGATATGTGCACTCTGCTCTACACTGGTGTATTCCGCTTGAATCTGGCGAAGCCAGAAATAGTGGTCGCGGCTCGTTTGGCTGAGCTCTGTTACCAACTGAACCAAACACATCCTAACAAAGCCAAACATAAAATAACCCAATCTATCATAACGAGACGTCTATTGCTGCCAGCCCCAAGCAGAACATGCTATTGGAGATTGCAGTGCCGAAATCCATAGAATAGCTGTGTATAGGACGAAAATCTACGCTAACCTATCCTAACCTATCGAATAGTAACATATACCGATCGCAACCTAACTCAATCTAACGTGCCGGGGCCACCTTTGCTGGCCTCCCAAGGGCAAAACGGAAAGTATCAGAGCACATTAGAGCGCAGAAACGCACCAAGTGGGAGTGTATAGCACAAAAGTCAATGATACCCTATCCTAACATAACCAAGCGTAATATAGCAGAACGTATCCGATCTCTACCTAACGTGACGAGGACACAATTTCTGGCCTCCCGGAGCAAAGCAGAACATACCGGAGCACAGTAGAGCGCAGAAATCAACCGGGTAACAGTGTATTACGCAAAAGTAAAGGCTATCCTATCACAACCTGACCAATCGTAACCTGAACAAACCAAGCATTACCATACCTAACGTTCCCCGAGCACTGGTCCTGGCCCCCAGAGCCTAGCGGAAAATACCAGAGCTCAGCAGAGCGCAGAAATCCACCGAAATGCAGTGAATAGTACAAAGACAAAGCTACCCCCTCCTATCCTAGCCGATCGTAGGAGAAGCATACGTGACCTAATTCAAGCTAACGTGTCGAGACCACTTTTTGTGGCCTCCCCAGAAGCAAGCAGAATATACTAGGGAAAAGTAGGTCGCAGGAGCCCGCCGCTATGCGGTGTATAGCACAAAAGTCGAAGATAACCAATCCTTGCCTGTACAAACGTGGACTAACATATCGCAGCCTAAGTCAACGTAACGTGCTGGGACCACTGTTGCTGGCCACCCAGAGGCAAGCGGAACGTACTAGAGCACAGTAGAATGCAGAAATCCAGAGAACAGCCGTGTATAGCACGAAAGGCAAATATATCCTATCCTAAGCTAACCAAGCTTAACCTAACCGAACATAGCATATCACGACATAACGCGCAGCGACCACTGCTTCTGTCTTCCCCAGAGCATGGCTGGGCATATTAGAGCACATTAGGGCGCAGAAATGCACCGAACAGCAGTGTAGGGCACAAAGGTCGAAGTAGTCTATCCTAACCAGGACAAGCGTAAAACATACAAACGGAGCGTACCACAGACTATCACGACGGTACCGCTACTGCTGGCCTCCACATAGGCAAGCAGAATATACCAAAACACAGTATAGCGAAGAAATCCACCGTATTGCAGTGAATAGCACAAAAGCCGTAGTTACCCTAACGTAACTTGACCTAACCTAACCTAACCGAACGTAGCATTTCACAACATAACGTGCAGCGACCACTATTGCTCCCAAACCCATGTTCGAGCGGAGTATAGTAGAGCAATGTAGAGCGCCGTAGCATGCCGAATAGCAGCGCATGTTACGAAAGTGGGCATATCCTAACCCAACCTTGCCTCACCTAACCTAACCGAACACAGCATAACCTTACGTAACGTGCAGCCACCACTGCTGCTAGCGTACCCAGAGCCAAGCATAACATAGTAGAGTACAGTAGATCACAGAAATCCACCTGAAAGGAGTGTACAGCACGAAAGCCAAAGCTATCCTAACCATGCTTTACCCAACCTGAGCTACCCGAACGTAGTGTAACTTAACATATCGTGACGGGCTCAATATTGCTCGCCACGCCAGATTCCTGGAGAAAATGGTAGAGCCATATAGAGGGAAGGAATACACCGAAGGGCAGCTTATAGCTTAAAGGTCAGAGGAATCCCATCCGAGCCTTCCTAACCTAGCCTAATGAAACGTAACATTTCTCAGCCTTACGTGCCGGGACCACTATTGCTGGCAACCCCAGTGCCAAGCAGAACATATTAGCGCCCAGTAGTGCGCAGAATTCCAGCGAATAGCTTTGAATGGCACAAAAGTATGAGCTATTCTATCCTAAAATATCCAAAATTGCCATATTCAAGCGTAGTATAGCTAAGCCAAATGCGACCAGACCCCTAATGCTGGCCTCACCAGAGCCAAGCAAATAATAATGGAACGCAGTGTAGCGCAGAAGTCGGAGGACAGAAGCTTAGGGCATAGATGAATAGACTATCCTATCCTAACCTCAACAAACTTAGCATAACCAAACGTGGCATAGCTCAACCTACCGTGCCGAGACCGCCATTCCTGGCCTGCGCGGAGCAATAAGGAATATGCCAGAGCTCAGCAGAGAGCAGAATCGCCACGCATTGCAGTGTATAGCACAAAAGTCAAACATATCCTGGCGTAATATGGCCTAACCTAACCCTTATAAACGTAGTGCAATCAAACGTAGCGTGAAGGGACAGACATTGCTGGCCTATCCAGCGCCAAGCAGAACACATTAGAGCACGTTAAAGTGCAGAAATCCTCCGCATTGCAATTTATAGCACAAGAGCCAAAGATACCATATCTTAACCTAACCGAACCTAAGCAAACCAAACGCAGCGATACTCTACAGAGCGTGCCGCGACCACTGCACCTAGCCTCCCAAGAGCCGAGCCGAATGTAGTAGAACGCAGCAGATCACAGAAATCCACCGAACAACAGTGTATATCACGAAAGTAAAAGCTATCCTGACCAAACTTGACCTAAGCTAACCTAACCGATACAAACGCAGCATAGCTCAATGTATCGTTCAGCGAACACAACTGCTGTCATCCACAGAGCCAAGCAGAATATAGTGGAGCACAGTACAGCACAGAAATCCGCCGAACAACAGTGTATTCTGAGAAATTTATAGCTACACTTGCCAAACATACTCCAAGCTAACATAACCAAACGCAACATAACATAACGTAATGTCCCACGACAGCTACTGCTATCCTCCCCTGAGTCTTGCAAAGTATAGTAAAGCAGAGCAGGGCGCAGAAATACACTTAACAGCTGTCCTTGCGGAAAAAGTAAAAGCTATCCAATCCTAACTGAACTTAACCTAACCTAAGCAAACGTAATCTAACAACACCTAACGTGCCGCGGGGTGTATTCCTGGCCTCCACAGAGTCAAGAAGAGCACATTAGAGGAGAGCAGAGCGCAGAAATAAATAGAATTGCAGCTTATAGCAGAGAAGACGAAACTGTCGGAACCCAACCTCCCCAAACATATAATAATGCGTATTAGAACTTAACCGATCGTGCCGAGACCACTATTGCTGGCTTGCCCAGTGCCCAGCAGAACATACTAGAGCACAGTACATAGCAGATGTCCAACGAATAGCAGTGTACATCACCGAAGTCAAAACCATCATAGCCAAACCTAACCCAACCTGGCCTAACCGAACGTAATATGAGTCAAACTATCGTGCCACGAACACAATTTCTGGCCACTCCAGACTCAAGCCGAGTATAGTAGAGCAATGTGGAGCGTAGAAATCCACCGAAGAGCACTGTGTAGTACAAAAGTCAAGAATAACATGACCAAACATAACTTATCCTTGCCTAACCATACGTAACATAACATAACCTAACGTACGCTGACCACTATTGCTGACCTCCCCAGAGCCAAGCAAAATACACTAGAGGTCAGAGGACTACAGGTATCCGCGGCGTTGCTGTGTAAAGCACAGAGTGATAGATACACTAACATTACCAGACCTAACCTAACCATGGCAAACGTAGCCGAACTCAGCATAACGTAGTAATGGGAGCGCAGAACTTTGCCGAATAGCAGTTTATAAAACAGAAGTCATAGCTGCCCTAGCCTAACCTAACCGAGCATTAAAAAACGAAACGTAGCATAACCCGACATATCGTGCCAAGACCGCTCTTGCTGACCGCCGCGGAGCCAACCAGAATATACCAGAATACAGTAGAGAGCAGAAATCGGTCGCATTGCTGTGTAAAGCACAAAAGACGAAGATACCCTTACCTAACCAGAACTAACCTAACGTAACCGAACGTTGCATAATTTAACATAACGTGCCGATATCAATATTGCTGTCCCTCCCAGAGCGGACGTGAACACATTCGAGCACAGTAGTGTGCAGAAGTCCGGCGAACAGCAGTGTATAGCGCAAACGTTATTGCTAGCCTCTCCTAACCCAACGAATCGCAACGGAGCCGAACGTAACCTAGCTCAACCTAACGCACCGCAGCCTCTACTTTTGGCCTCCACAGATCAAAGCAGAGCATTCCTGTTCACAGCGGCGCGCAGAAATCCACCGAATAGCAGTGTGTAGCACAAAAGTCAAAGATATCCTGGCCTAACGTAACAAAACGTTGCATAACCAAACGTAACCTCACCAAACCTAACGTGCCTAGACCACCATTGCCGCCTTCCACAGAGACAACCAGAGCATACTAGAGCACAGTAGAGCGCAGACGTCGGCCGCATTGCAGTGTAAGACACAAAAGTCATAGATATCCTAACCAAACCTGACCTAACCTTACCTAACCAAACGTAGCCTAACCGAATGTAAAGAGCAGATGCCGCACTTGCTGGTCCTCCCATAGCCAAGCTCAACATATTAGATCACAGCAGAGCGCAGAAACCCACCCTATAGCAGTGTATATCACAAAGGTCAAAGCTATCCTCCCCTAAAATAGCCTAACCTAACCAAAACGAACGTAACCTAACACAACCTAACGTGCCGAGCCCGCTATTTGTGGCTACCCAGAGCCAAGCAGAGCATATTAGAGCACTGTATAGCGAACAGGTCCACCGAATATCAGTGTATACCACAAAAGTCAATGATATCCTCTCATACCTTCACCGAACGTAACATAACCAAACGTTGCATAACCAAACGTAGCATAAATTAAACTACCGTGCCGGGACCACCATTACTAGCCTCCTCAGAGTCGAGGAGAGTGTAGAAGTGCAACATAGATGGTAGTAGTCAGCTGAAAAGCAGTAGACAGCACAAAGGTCAAAGATATCCTAACCAATCCTGATCTAACCTAACCGAACCACACGTAGCCTAACCTAACGTAACGTGCCGAGACAACAATTGCTGGCATTCCAGAGCCAACCATAGCATATTATGGCACAGTAGAGCGCAGAAATCCACGAATAGCCGTGTATACCACGAAAGTCGGAGCTACGAAAGCCTGAGCCACACAAACATAACCTAACCAAACGTAGCCTAACCCGACCTAACATCCCAAGACCAACATTGCTGGCCTAGTCAGAGCAAAGCAGGGCATATTAGGGCAGAGTAGAGCGCAGAAGCCCATAGTATCGCATTGTATAGCAGAAAAGTCGTAGCTATCCTCCACAAACCAAACCAATCCTAACATACCCAGGATTAACATAATACAACCTAAGGAGCCGCAATTGCTATTGCTGGCCATCCTTGAGCCGAGCAGATCATATTAAGCGCAGGAAGCCACCGAGTAGCAGAGTATAGCACGAAAGTCAAAGCTATCCAAGACTACCACTGGCAAACATAACCAAGCCAAACGTCGGCTGACTCAACCTACCGTGCCGAGACCACTATAGCTGACGTCCACAGAGCCAACCTGATAATACTAGAGCGCAGTTGAGCGCAGAAATCAGCCGCACTGCTGTGTATAGCACAACAGTCAAAGGAATCCTAACCTAACGTGACCAAACCTAACCTAACCTAACGTAGCCTAACTCCGGATAACGAGCGGTGACAATTATAGCTGAATGCCCCAGGGCCAAACAGAATACAGTAGAGAAGAGTAGAGCGCTGAAGTCAACAGAATAACAGTGTATACCGCGAAAGTCAAAGCTGTCCTAACCTAACACAGGCATACGTATCCTAACCAAACCTATGCTACCGCAACCTAACGAGACGAGACCACTATTATTGGCGACCCCATAGTCGAGCACGGTATCGTAGAGCAACGTAGAGCGAAGAAATCCAGCGAAGTGCATTGCGTAACAAAAAAGGCAGGAATGACCAGACCAAGCCTATCCTAACCTAACCTAACCGAATGTAACGCAAAACAAGCAAAAGTCCCGCGATCACTACTGCTGGCGTCCCCAGACATAAGCAGGGTATGATAGAGCACAGTAGAGTCCAAAAGTCCATAGGGTAGCTGTGTTGCGCACAAAAGTCAACGCTATCATAGAATTACCCAATAACCTAACCCGACGAAACGTAATGTAACTCAACCTAACGCGCCGCAGCCAATACTTCTGAACCCGCCAAAGGAAAGCAGAGCATATTAGATAACAGTAGAGAGCAGTAGTACACCGAATAGAAACTTACAGCGCAAGGGTCTAAGTAATACTGGCCAAACCTAACCAAACGTAACAAAACCAAGAGTAGTGTATCTCAACCTAACTTACCGAAACCACAATTAATGGCATCCACAGAGCCAAGCAGTACATGCTAGACCACAGTAGAGCGCAGAGATCCACCGCATTCTAGTGTAGAGCACAAAAGTCACATGCATCCTATCCTAACGAAAACAAATCTCACCTAAGAAAACGTAACCTAACCATAACTAACGCAACGCCGCCACAGTTTCTGCTCTACCCATAGCAAAGCAGAGCATATTAGGTCACTGCAGATCTCAGAAATCCACCGAATAGCAGTGTATAGCACAAAAGTAAAAGCTGTCCTAGCCTTACCTAACAAAACATAGCATAACCTAACGTTACCTAACTCCACCTAACCGCCCTACACCATTGCTGACCTCATCAGAGCCAACGAGAATATACTAGAGCAGAGTAGAGCGCAGAAATCCACGCGTGGCAGCGTAAAGCGCTAGAGACGTTTATACACCCACCTAACATGACATAACCTAACCTAACCGAACGTAGCCTGACCCATCGTAACGTGCCGATGCAACTGCTGCTGGACCTCCCAGAGCCAAGCTGAACATACTGAAGCAGAGTAGAGTGGACAAACCCGCAAAATAGTAGTGTATAGCGCAAAAGTCGTAGCTAGTCCCTCCTAATCTAACCGATCGTAACGTAACCAAAGGTAACCTAACACAACCTAACGTGACGCGGCTACTATTGCTGACCTCTCCAGAGCCAAGCAGAGAATGTTGGGGCACGGTGGAGCAGAGAAAGCCACCGAATAGCAGTGAATGGCAGAAAAGTCTTATCTATTCTGTCCTAACCTAACCAAACGTAACATAACTGAAAGTAACGTATATCAAACTAACTTGCCCAGACCACTATTTCTGTCGTCCCCAGAGCCAAGCAGAAAACACTAGAGAACAGTAGGTCGTAGAAATTGACCGCATTGCAGTGAATAGCACAATAGCCAAAGATATCCTGTCCAAACCTGACCTATCCTACCCAGACCAAGCTTAACGTTGATCAAACTAACCTGTCGCGACCGCCACTGCTGGCGTCACAGAGGCAAGCGGAACAGGATGGAGCACAGTAGAGCACAGAATTCCACAGAATATTAGTGTTGCGCACAGGAGTCAAAACTATCCTAACCTAACGCAGCCAAACCTAACCTATCCATACGCAATCTACATCAGCCAAACGTGCCGCGACCAGTATTGCTGGCCTCCACATTGTCAAGCAGAGCAAACAAGAGGAGAGTAGATATCAGAAGTCCATAGTGTTGCAGTGTGTAGCGGAAAATTTGAAGCTATCCAATATTAACCAAAGCTAACTTAAGGCAACCGAGTGTATTCTATCCCAAACTAATATGCTCAGACCACTATTACTGTCCTCCGCAGAACCAAGCAGAGCATACTAGAGCGCAGTAGAGCGCAGATGTCCACCGCATTACAATGTACAGAACAGAAGTCATAGATACCCTAACCTAGCCCAAACAAGTCTAATACAGCCGAACGTAACCTAACTCAACCTGACGTGCCCATACCACTATTGCTGTCCTCCACAGAGCCAATCAGAGTTCACTGGAGCGCAGTAGAGCGCAGAAATGAGCCGCACTGCAGTATAAAACACAAAAGTCGAAGATGGCCCAACCAAGCTTTACCTATCCTAACCCAAACAAAAGTTGCTTAACTCAGCATATCGTGCCAAGGCCACTACTTCAGCCTTTCCCAGAAATAGGCTGGACATATTAGAGCACAGTATAGCGTAGAAGTTCACCGAACAGCTGCATATAGTACAAAAGACAATGCTATACCCTGCTACCCAACTAAATGTTACACAACCAAATGTAGATTAAATCAAACTAACGCGCCGGTACCAAAATTACTGGCCTCCCCAGATTCGAGCACAGATTATTAGAGGGCAATAGAGCACAGAAATCCACCGAATAGCAGTGAAAAGCACAAATGTCAAAGCTAGCCTCCCCTAGCGTAACCTAATCTAACCTGAAAAAACGTAACCTAACTCAAACTTTCCTGCCACGACCATTACTGCTGGCCTCCCCATAGGCGAGCAGATTATGGTAGTGCAATGTTGACCGCAGAAATCCAACGAATAGCCGCGTATCCCACGAAAGTCATATCTACTCGAGCCTAACGTAATGAGACCAAACGTAGCCTATCTCAACCTAACGTGCCGACGCCACTATAGCTGGCCTCTTCAGAGACAATGGTAGCGTGCGTTAGGTTGTGTTATGTTATATTTGGTTATGCTATGATTGGACACATGAGGATAGGATAGCTCAGACTTTTGTGATATACACTAGTTTTCGACTGATTTATGCTTTCTACTGTGCACTAGCATATTCTGCTTTGCTTTGGGGATGACAGAAGCATTGGACACGCCACGTTACTTTGTGTTACACTACGTTCGGATAGGATAGGTTTGGTCAGGATTGGTCAGGATACGTTTGACATTAGTGCTACATACTACAATGCCGTGGACTTCAGCGCGCCGCCGTGCTGTTGTATATTCTACTGGGCCCTGAGGAGGCTAGCAATGGTGGTGTCGGCACGTTAGTTTGGGTTATGCTACGATCGTCTACGTTACGTTCGGTGAGTTTAGGTTAGGATGGTTTTGTGCTATACACTTCTGTCCGCGGATTTCTGCGCTATACTGCATACTAACATTTCATGCATGTCTCCGAGGCGGGGGCCAGCAATTGTTGCCGCGGCACGTTAGGTTGTGGAATGTTACGTTTGGTTAGGATAGGATTGGTTGAGCTCAGTCAGATTATCTTTGCCTTTCGTGCTATGCACTTCTATTCGGTAGTTATCTGTGATCTGCTGCGCTCTACTATATTCTGCTTGGCTCTGGGGTGGCCTAGAATAGTGGTCTCGGCACGTTATATTGAGTTGGGCTACGATTGGTTAGGTCGGGTTGGGTCTAGTATGGTCTTGTTACCATTCACTTTATGCTTTGCATTGCGATGACTTGGATTTCTGCGCTCTGCTCTGGTCTGGTATATTTTGCCTGTCTCAGTGGCGAACAGCAATTGTGGTCTCGTCATGTTAGGTATGGTTATGCTACGTCTGGGTTCGCGACGTTAGGCTGGTTACGACAGGCTACTACGTCTTTTGTTGTATACGCCGCTATTCGGTGGATATCTGCGCTCTACTGTGCTCTAATATCTTCTGCTTGTCTCTGTGGAGGCGAGCAATGGTTGCCTTGTCGTGTGAGGTTCAGATAGGCTTCGTTTGGATATGTTACGTTTGGCTAGGTTGGGATAGACTGCATCTACGTTGGTGCTATACACTGCAATGCGGTGGATCTCTGCTTTCTACTGTGCTCTAATATGTTCTGCTCGGCTCTGGCGGTCCAGCAATAGTTGTCGCGGTAGGTTTGGTTTAGTTATGTTACGCCCAGTCACGGTTAGATTGAATTTATTTGTATATTGTAACTTTGACATTTGTGATGTACGCTGCTATTCGGGGGATTTTTGCGCTCCAGTGTGCTCTAGTATGCTGAGATTGGCTCTGAGAGGGCCAGCAATAGCGGTCTCGGCACGTTAAGCTGAGCTATGCTACCTTCAGTTGCGTTTCGTTTAGCGAGGTTAGGATAGGATAATTTATACTTATGTGCCATACACTGCTATCGGCGGATACCTGCCCTCTGCATTGCGCTGCTAGCCTCTGCCTGTCTTTGAAGAGGACAGCATTAGTGGTCTAGACGCCCTAGGCATTGTCAGGTTAGGTTGGGGTATCTTTGACTACTGTACTATAAACTGCAATGCGGTGGATTATTGCGCTCTACTTTGCTCTAGTATATTCTGCTTAGCTGTGGAGAGGAGAAAAATGGTCGTCTCTGCACTCTAGGTTGAGCTAGGTCGAGCTAGGTTACGTTTGGCTTGGTTAGATTTGGCTAGATTTGGCTACGATAGCATTGACCTTTGTGCTGTACGCCGCTATTCGGTGAATTTTTGCGCTCTACTGTGTTCTAATATGCCCTGCTTAGTTCTGTCAGGGGGGGGGGGCAGCAACATTGTGTCGGCAAGATACTTTGTCTAAGGTTACGTATCGCTATGCCACGGTTGGATAGGTTAGGAGAGGATAGCTTCAGCTTTTGTGCTATACGCTGCTTCTCGGTGGACTTCAGTGCTATGCTGTTGTCTAATCTGTTCCGCTTGTCTCTGGGGTGGCCAGCAATAGCGGCCGCGGGACGATTGGTTAAGATACCTTACGTATTGTTTGGACCGTTTAGGTTATGTTTGGTTATGACGGCATTGTCATATGTGTTATACGTTGCTGCTCGTTCAATTTCTGCGCTCCCCTGAAATCTAGTACATACTGCTTGGCTATGTGTAAGCCAGCAGTAGTGGCCTCGGCACGTTAGGATGAAGCACGATGCGTATGTTTATGTTACGTTTGGCTAGGTTTGGAGAGGATAGCCTTGACTTTTGTGCTTTACACTGCTATTCTGTGGGATTCTGCGCTGTACGTTGCACTACTCAAGTCTGTTCGACTCTCAGTAGGCCAGCTATGGCGATTGCGGCACGTTGGTTTGAGTTGGGTTACGTTTGGCTAGGTTAGGTTAGGTTTGGTTAGGTTAGGATAGCCCTGGCTTTCGTGATATACACAGTTATTCGTTGGATTCCTGCCCTCTACTGTGCTACACTCTAATTTGCTTGGCCGTGTGGATGCCAGCAGTGGAGGCCGCGGGACGTCACGTTCAGTTATGCTATGTTTGGATAGGTTCCGTTTGTTTGGGATAGTTATGGATAGCTTTAACTTTCGTGGCGTACACAGCTATTCGGCGGATATGTGCGCTCTACTGTGCTCTAATACGCTCAGCTTGGCTCTGTGGTGGCCAGTAATAGTGCTCTCGGCACGTTAGGTTTAGTTAGCTTACGTTTCGTTAGGTTAGGTTAGGAAGGTTTGGTCAAGACTTCTTTGACCTTTAGACTATAAACTGCTATTCGGTGGATTCCTGCGCTCTACATTGTTCTACAGTGCTATGCTCGACAATGGGAAGGCGAGCAATGGTGGTCGCACCGCGTTACCTTCAGTTGGGATATGGTTGGTTAAGTTAGGTTGGGTTAAGTTTGTCCGGGATAGCTTTGTCCTTCGTGCTACACACTGTTATTTAGCAGATTTCTGCGATCTTGGTCGCACTACAATACTCTGCTCGTATCTTGGGCGGCCAGCAGTAGCGGTCGTGGTACGATATGTTCTGTTATGTCACGTTTGTGTAGGATAGTCTTGTCCAAGTTTGGTTTCGGCGGCTATGGCTTTTGTGCTATAAACTGCTATTCTGTGGGACACTGCGTTCCAATATGTTTTACTTACCTCTGGCGAGTGCCGCAATAGGTTTCTCAGCTAGTTAGGCTTAGTTATTCCTCGTTTGGTTACGGTCGGTTATGTCATGTTTGGTTAAGATATCCTTGACTTTTCTGCTGTACACAGCTATCTGTTGGCTTTCTGCCGTCTAATTTGCTGTAGTATACTCTACCCGAATATTTGTAGGCCTGTAAGTGCGTTATCGGCTCGTAAGGTTGAGATAAGTTACGCTTGTACGTTCAGTTATGCTATGTTTGGATAGGTTCCGTTTGTTTGGGATAGTTATGGATAGCTTCAACTTTCGTGGCGTACACAGCTATTCGGCGGATATGTGCGCTCTACTGTGCTCTAATACGCTCAGCTTGGCTCTGTGGTGGCCAGTAATAGTGCTCTCGGCACGTTAGGTTTAGTTAGCTTACGTTTCGTTAGGTTAGGTTAGGAAGGTTTGGTCAAGACTTCTTTGACCTTTAGACTATAAACTGCTATTCGGTGGATTCCTGCGCTCTACATTGTTCTACAGTGCTATGCTCGACAATGGGAAGGCGAGCAATAGTGGTCACACCGCGTTACTTTCAGTTGGGATATGCTTGGTTAAGTTAGGTTGGGTTAAGTTTGTCCGGGATAGCTTTGTCCTTCGTGCTACACACTGTTATTTAGCAGATTTCTGCGATCTTGGTCGCACTACTATACTCTGCTCGTATCTTGGGCGGCCAGCAGTAGCGGTCGTGGTACGATATGTTCTGTTATGTCACGTTTGTGTAGGATAGTCTTGTCCAAGTTTGGTTTCGGCGGCTATGGCTTTTGTGCTATAAACTGCTATTCTGTGGGACACTGCGTTCCAATATGTTTTACTTACCTCTGGCGAGTGCCGCAATAGGTTTCTCAGCTAGTTAGGCTGAGTTATTCCTCGTTTGGTTACGGTCGGTTATGTCATGTTTGGTTAAGATATCCTTGACTTTTCTGCTGTACACAGCTATCTGTTGGCTTTCTGCCGTCTAATTTGCTGTAGTATACTCTACCCGAATATTTGTAGGCCTGTAAGTGCGTTATCGGCTCGTTAGGTTGAGATAAGTTACGCTTGGCTAGGTTGGGTTAGGTTAGGTTTGATTAGGATAGCTTTGCCTTTTGCGCTATACGCTTCTATTCGGTTGATACCTCCGCTCTATATTGCACTGCTATACTCTACTTGGCTCCGTTGAGGCCGTCAATAACAGTCGTGGCACGTCAAGTGGTGTCAGGTTACTTGTGGCTAGGTTGGTTTGGGATAAGTTTGGTTAGGGTTGCTATGACTTCTGTGCTATATATTGCTATTCTGTGGATTTCTGCGCTGTTGTCTGCACTACGATACTCCGTTCGACTATGGGGAGGCCAGAAATAGCGGCCGTGGCACGATATGTTGTACCAGGTTACGTTTGGAGGGGATAGGCTCGTATAAGTTTGGTAAGGATGGCTATGGCTTTTGTGCTATACACTGTTATACGGTAGACTTCTGCGCTCCACTGTGCTCTAATATGTTGTACTTGGCTCTGGAGAGGGCAGCAATGATGGTCTCGGCACCTTAGGCTGAGTCAGGTTACGTTTGTCACTGCTATGTTCTTTGGGTTGTGTTTGGATAGCCTTGACTTTCTTGGCTTAGACCGTTATTCGGTGGATTTCTGCGGTCCACTGTGCTCCACTATACTCTACTCGACTCTGGGGGTGCCAGCAATAGTAGTCCCTGCTAGTTAGGTTGAGTTATGTTACGACTGGGTGTGTTACTGTTGGTTAGGTTAGTAGAGAGTAGCTTCGACTTTTGTGCTATACATTGCTATTCGGTGGATTTCTGCGCTCCACTGTGACCTGACATGTTCAGCTTGGCTCTGGGAATGACAGCAATTGTGGTCTTGGCACGCAACGCTGAGTTAGGCAACGCGTGGTTGGGTTAGGTGGGGTGAGGGTGGGTTATGATACCTTTGACTTTTGTGCTGTACACTGAAATGACGCGGACGTACGATATCTACTGTGCAGTAGTATTTTCTGCTTGTCTCTGAGGACGACAGCAATAGCGGTCGCGGCAGCTTTGGTTGTGTTACGCTACGTTTGGCTGGGTTAGGTTTGACCGCGGTATCCTTGACTTTCGTGCTGCACACAGCTCTTCGGTGTATTTCTACGCCCTACATTCCACTACCATGCTCTGCTCGAATATGGAGTGACCTGCTATAGTGGTCTCGCCACGATAGTTTGAGTTAGGCTACGTATGGCTTTGTTATGTTTGTCTGTGTTAGGTTAGGATAGCTTAGACATTCGTGATATACGCTGTTATTCTTTGTACTTATTGTGCTCTACTGTTATCTACTGTATT
>NW_016911628.1:0-542 GCF_001483705.2 Eufriesea mexicana | reverse complement strand
CAGAGTACTGCGCAGAAATATTCCGAATAGCAGTGTATAGCACGAAGGTCTAAGTTGCATGGTAAAGCTTCTTAAAATAACCTAACCTAACTAAACGTAGTGTAAGTCAACATAACGTGACGAGACCAATATTGCTGGCATCCAAGAGCCAAGCTGAGCATATTAGAGTGCATTAGAGCGTTGAAATCCACCGAATAACAGCGAATAGCATAAAAGTCATAGTAGCCAATCCTAACCTAGCCAAGCGGGACATACCCAAACGTAGTCTAATTCAACCTAACGTGCCGAGACCTCCATTACTGACCACCCCAGAGCCAACCAGAGCAGATTAGAGCACACTAGGGTGCAAAAATCCGGGGAATAGTAGTGTATGGCACTCAAGTCAAAGTAGCCTCACCATACCTTGCCAAACGTAGCATACACAAACGTAACCTAAATCAACCTAACATGATGAGACCACTATTTTTGACCTCCACAGGGACAAGCTGAATGTACTAGAGCACAGTAGTTCGCAGAACTTGACCGCATTGCAGTGAACAGCA
>NW_016911627.1:0-3244 GCF_001483705.2 Eufriesea mexicana | reverse complement strand
TTCAATCCAATGGCAAGTACAGCCATCTACATGCCAGAGAATTGGCCTATTCAAAATCTATAATCCGATGTAGCTTGGAGAATAGGTCGCCTTACGTCTTCAACCAATGGCAACTACAGCCATCTACTTGCCAGAGAATTGGTCTATTCAAAACCTCTGACCTGTTATGGCATGGTGAATAGATCGCCAAACGCCTTCCATACAATGGCAAGTACAGTCATCTTCTTGCCAGAGAATAGGTCTATTCAAAATCTATAACCTGTTATAGCATTGTGAATAGGTGGCATAAAGCCTTCAATCCAATGGCAAGTACACCCATCTACTTGCCAGAGAATTGGTCTATTCGAAAACAATAACCTGTTATCGCTTGGTGAACAGATCGCCTAACGCCTTCAATCCAATGGCAAGTACAGTCATCTTCTTGCCAGAGAATAGGTCTATTCAAAATCTATAATCCGATGTAGCTTGGAGAATAGGTCGCCTTACGTCTTCAACTAATGGCAACTACAGCCATCTACTTGCCAGAGAATTGGTCTATTCGAAAACAATAACCTGTTATCGCTTGGTGAACAGATCGCCTAACGCCTTCAATCCAATGGCAAGTACAGTCATCTTCTTGCCAGAGAATAGGTCTATTCAAAATCTATAATCCGATGTAGCTTGGAGAATAGGTCGCCTTACGTCTTCAACTAATGGCAACTACAGCCATCTACTTGCCAGAGAATTGGTCTATTCGAAAACAATAACCTGTTATCGCTTGGTGAACAGATCGCCTAACGCCTTCAATCCAATGGCAAGTACAGTCATCTTCTTGCCAGAGAATAGGTCTATTCAAAATCTATAATCCGATGTAGCTTGGAGAATAGGTCGCCTTACGTCTTCAACTAATGGCAACTACAGCCATCTACTTGCCAGAGAATTGGTCTATTCGAAAACAATAACCTGTTATCGCTTGGTGAACAGATCGCCTAACGCCTTCAATCCAATGGCAAGTACAGTCATCTTCTTGCCAGAGAATAGGTCTATTCAAAATCTATAATCCGATGTAGCTTGGAGAATAGGTCGCCTTACGTCTTCAACTAATGGCAACTACAGCCATCTACTTGCCAGAGAATTGGTCTATTCGAAAACAATAACCTGTTATCGCTTGGTGAACAGATCGCCTAACGCCTTCAATCCAATGGCAAGTACAGTCATCTTCTTGCCAGAGAATAGGTCTATTCAAAATCTATAATCCGATGTAGCTTGGAGAATAGGTCGCCTTACGTCTTCAACTAATGGCAACTACAGCCATCTACTTGCCAGAGAATTGGTCTATTCGAAAACAATAACCTGTTATCGCTTGGTGAACAGATCGCCTAACGCCTTCAATCCAATGGCAAGTACAGTCATCTTCTTGCCAGAGAATAGGTCTATTCAAAATCTATAATCCGATGTAGCTTGGAGAATAGGTCGCCTTACGTCTTCAACTAATGGCAACTACAGCCATCTACTTGCCAGAGAATTGGTCTATTCGAAAACAATAACCTGTTATCGCTTGGTGAACAGATCGCCTAACGCCTTCAATCCAATGGCAAGTACAGTCATCTTCTTGCCAGAGAATAGGTCTATTCAAAATCTATAATCCGATGTAGCTTGGAGAATAGGTCGCCTTACGTCTTCAACTAATGGCAACTACAGCCATCTACTTGCCAGAGAATTGGTCTATTCGAAAACAATAACCTGTTATCGCTTGGTGAACAGATCGCCTAACGCCTTCAATCCAATGGCAAGTACAGTCATCTTCTTGCCAGAGAATAGGTCTATTCAAAATCTATAATCCGATGTAGCTTGGAGAATAGGTCGCCTTACGTCTTCAACTAATGGCAACTACAGCCATCTACTTGCCAGAGAATTGGTCTATTCGAAAACAATAACCTGTTATCGCTTGGTGAACAGATCGCCTAACGCCTTCAATCCAATGGCAAGTACAGTCATCTTCTTGCCAGAGAATAGGTCTATTCAAAATCTATAATCCGATGTAGCTTGGAGAATAGGTCGCCTTACGTCTTCAACTAATGGCAACTACAGCCATCTACTTGCCAGAGAATTGGTCTATTCGAAAACAATAACCTGTTATCGCTTGGTGAACAGATCGCCTAACGCCTTCAATCCAATGGCAAGTACAGTCATCTTCTTGCCAGAGAATAGGTCTATTCAAAATCTATAATCCGATGTAGCTTGGAGAATAGGTCGCCTTACGTCTTCAACTAATGGCAACTACAGCCATCTACTTGCCAGAGAATTGGTCTATTCGAAAACAATAACCTGTTATCGCTTGGTGAACAGATCGCCTAACGCCTTCAATCCAATGGCAAGTACAGTCATCTTCTTGCCAGAGAATAGGTCTATTCAAAATCTATAATCCGATGTAGCTTGGAGAATAGGTCGCCTTACGTCTTCAACTAATGGCAACTACAGCCATCTACTTGCCAGAGAATTGGTCTATTCGAAAACAATAACCTGTTATCGCTTGGTGAACAGATCGCCTAACGCCTTCAATCCAATGGCAAGTACAGTCATCTTCTTGCCAGAGAATAGGTCTATTCAAAATCTATAATCCGATGTAGCTTGGAGAATAGGTCGCCTTACGTCTTCAACTAATGGCAACTACAGCCATCTACTTGCCAGAGAATTGGTCTATTCGAAAACAATAACCTGTTATCGCTTGGTGAACAGATCGCCTAACGCCTTCAATCCAATGGCAAGTACAGTCATCTTCTTGCCAGAGAATAGGTCTATTCAAAATCTATAATCCGATGTAGCTTGGAGAATAGGTCGCCTTACGTCTTCAACTAATGGCAACTACAGCCATCTACTTGCCAGAGAATTGGTCTATTCGAAAACAATAACCTGTTATCGCTTGGTGAACAGATCGCCTAACGCCTTCAATCCAATGGCAAGTACAGTCATCTTCTTGCCAGAGAATAGGTCTATTCAAAATCTATAATCCGATGTAGCTTGGAGAATAGGTCGCCTTACGTCTTCAACTAATGGCAACTACAGCCATCTACTTGCCAGAGAATTGGTCTATTCGAAAACAATAACCTGTTATCGCTTGGTGAACAGATCGCCTAACGCCTTCAATCCAATGGCAAGTACACCCATCTACTTGCCAGAGAATTGGTCTATTCGAAAACAATAACCTGTTATCGCTTGGTGAACAGATCGCCTAACGCCTTCAATCCAATGGCAAGTACAGTCA
>NW_016911626.1:0-7924 GCF_001483705.2 Eufriesea mexicana | reverse complement strand
ACATCCATACATTCATGTATCCATACATCCATAAATCCATCCATCCATACCTCCATCCACCCATACACCCATGAATCCATACATGCATCCATTCATACATCCATACATCCATCCATACATATATCCTGCATTCCACACATACATTCATCCATACATCCATCCATCCACACAACCATAAATCCATAAATCCATACATCCGTACATATATACGTCCATACAATCATACATACGTACATCCGTCCATGCATACCTCAATCCATCCATACATCCAAACATCCATACATCCATAAATCCATCCATCCATGCACTCATCCATCCATATCATACTCCCATACCCTCATCCATACATGCAACCACAGATACATCCATGCATGCAGCCATCCATACATACATCCACGCATGCATCCATCCATTCATACGTCCATACAGATATACATCCATACATCCATACATCCGCAAATCCATACATTCGTACATCCATACATTCGTACATCCATACATACGTACATACATACATCCATACATACATACATCCATCCATCCATCCATATATGCTTACATCCGTACATCTATACATACGTTCATCCGTAAGCCCATACACCCATACATCCACACATGCATACATCCATACGTTCTAAAATCCATACATTCATACATACATACGTCCATACATGCACACACCCATACATCCATTCATCCATACATTCATCCATACATACATACATCCATCAATACATCCATACATTCATGTATCCATACATCCATAAATCCATCCATCCATACCTCCATCCACCCATACACCCATGAATCCATACATCCATCCATTCATACATCCATACATCCATCCATACATATATCCTGCCTTCCACACATACATCCATCCATACATCCATCCATCCACACAAACATACATCCATAAATCCATACATCCGTACATATATACGTCCATACAATCATACATACGTACATCCGTCCATGCATACTCCCATACACTCATCTATACATGCATCCATAGATAAATCCATGCATGCAGCCATCCATACATACATCCACGCATGCATCCATCCATCCATACATCCATACATCCACACATCCGTACATCCATAAATCCTTCCATTCGAACGTCTATCATTCGATACATCCATTCATCCGTACATCCATACATACATACATCCGTACAACCATACATCCATGCATCCATACACCTGTACATCAATACATCCATCCATCCATATATCCTGCCATCCACACATACATCCATCCATACATCCATCCATCCACACATCCATACACCCATAAATCCATACATCCCTACATATATACATCCATGCATTCATACATACGTACATCCGTCCATCCATACCTCAATCCATCCTTACATCCATCCATCCACAAAACCATATATCCATACATACATCCTTACATACCACCACCCTTACATACATCCATCCATCTATACATCCACCCATCCATACATCCATCGAACAATACATCCATTCATCCAAACTAGCACCCATCCACACATCCATCGATCCATACTTCTGTCCATACATGCATCCATCCATCCATACATACATACATCCACACATCCATAATTCCATCCATCCATACATTCGTACAGCGATACATTCGTACATCCATACATGCATACATCCATACATCCATACATCCTTACCTCCGTCCATCCGCACTTCCATCCATCCATACGTCCACCCTTCGATACATTCATCCATCCACACATGATCACATTCATACGTCCATCGATCCATACATCTCTCCATCCATACATCCATCCACCTAACCGTCCATCCATCCATACATCCATACATACATCAAACATCCATTCATCCATCCGTACATCCATTCATACGTACATCCGTAAATTCGAACATCCATATGTCCATACAGCCATACATCCATACATACATACATGCATACATCCATACTTTCTGACAACCATACATTCATACATTCATACATCCATACACGCATGCCTCCATACACCCATACATCCTTACATCCATCCATCCATACATTCATGCATTCATACATCCAAACATTCATGCATCCATACATCCAAAAATCAATCCATCCACACCACCATCCATCCATACTTCCATCAATCCATACATCCACACATATATACATCCATCCAATCACACATCCATACATCCATCCATACATACATCCACACATCCAAACGTCCATACATCCATAAATCCATCCATCCATGCACTCATCCATCCATACGTACATCCATTCATCCATGCGTACTCCCATACACTCATCCACAGATGCATCCTAGGATACATCCGTAAATGCATCCATACATACATCCATGCATGCAGCCATCCATACATACATCCACAGATGCATCCATCCATTCATACATCCATACAGATATACATCCAAACATCCATAGATCCGTACATACATACATTCGAACATCCATGCAATGGTACATCCATACATACATACATCCATACATCCATACATCCGTACATACATTCATTCGTACATCCATACATTGGTACATCCATACATACATACATCCGTACAACCATACATTCATGCATCCATACACCTGTACATCAGTACATCCATCCATTCATATATCCTGCCATCCACACATACATCCAACCACACAACCATACACCCATAAATCCATACATCCCTACATATATACATCCATACATTCATACATGCGTACATCCGTCCATCCGTACCACAATCCAACCATACATCCATCCATCCAGAAAACCATTCATCCATACATCCATTTTTCATGCACCCATCCATCCATACATCCACCCATCCATACATTCATCGAACCATACATCCATCCATCCATACTAGCACCCATCCACACATCCATCGATCCATACATCTATCCATCCACACATCCACCCATCCACACGTTCATACATCCACAAAACCATAAATCCATCCATCCATACATCCATACAACCATACATACATCCTTCCATACATCCATACATACATCCATACATCCATCCACCCATACACCCATCCACTCATACATCCTGCCATCCACACATCCATACAATTATAGATCCATACATCCATTCATCCGTACATCCGTCCATCCATACATCCATCCATCCATACGGCTATCAATCCATACATTCATCCATCCATACATCCATCCATACATACATTCATACATCCATACATCCATACATCCATACATTCATCCATCCATACATACATACATCCATCCATACATAAATGCAATTATACATCCATACATCCATAAATCCATCCATCCATACCTCAGTCCATCCATACATCCATCAATCCATACATCCATCCATACATACATCCATCAATCCATACCACAATCCATCCACACATCCATTCATCCGTACATACATTCATCCGTATATCCGTCCATCCATACCTCAATCCATCCATACAAACATCCATCCATACGGCCATCAATCAATACATTCATCCATCCATACACCAATTCTTCCATACATCCATCCAGCCATACAACCACCCACCCATACGCCCATCGATCCATACATCTATCCACCCATACATCCATCCATCCATACATTCATACAACCACACATCCATAAGACCATCCATCCATTCATCCACACAACCATACATATAACCGTACATACATCCACACGTTCATACATCAACACATCCATAAATTCATCCATCCATTCATCCATACAACCATACACACATCCTTCCATGCATCCATACATACATCCATACATCCATCCACCCATACACCCATCCACTCACACACCCATACAATTATAGATCCATACAACCATTCATCAGTACATCCATCCATCCAAACCTCAATCCATCCATACATCCATCCATCCATACGGCCTTCAATCCATACATTCATCCATCCATACATCCATCCATACATACATCCATACATCCATACATCCATACATCCATACATCCATCCAGACATACATACATACATCCGTACCTCCATGCAATCATACATCCATACATCCATAAATCCATCCATCCATACCTGGAACCATCCATACATACATCAATCCATACATCCGTACATATATACATCCATCCATTCATACATCAATACATCCATCCTTACATACATCTATCCACCCATACATCCATCCATCCATACATCCATACAACCACACATCCGTACATCCATAAATCCTTCCATTCGTACGTCTATCATTCGATACATCCATCCATCCGTACATCCATACATACATACATCCGTACAACCATACATTCATGCATCCATACACCTGTACATCAATACATCCATCCATTCATATATCCTGCCATCCACACATACATCCATCCATACATCCATCCATCCACACATCCATACACCCATAAATCCATACATCCCTACATATATACATCCATACATTCATACGTACGTACATCCGTCCATCCATACCTCAATCCATTCATACATCCATCCATCCACAAAACCATATATCCATACATACATCCCTCCATACATCCATTTTTCCATACATCCATCCACCCATACATCCAGCCATCCATACATTCATCGAACCATACTTCCATCCACCCATACTAGCACCCATCCATACATCCATCGATGCATACATCTATCCATCCATACATCCATCCATCCACACGCTCATACATCCACACATCCATAAATCCATCCATCCATACATCCATACAACCATACATACATCCTTCCATACATCCATACATACATCCATACATCCATAATTCCATCCACCCATACACACATCCACTAATACATCCGGCCATCCACACATCCATACTATTATAGATCCATACATCCACTCATCCGTACATCCGTTAATCCATACATCCATTCATCCATTCGGCCAACAATCCATACATTCATCCATCCATACATCCATCCATACATACATTCATACATCCATACATCCATACATCCATACATCCATACATCCATCCATACATACATACATCCATCGATACTTCCATGCAATCATACATCCATACTCCCACAAATCCATCCATCCATACCTCAATCCATCCATACAACCATCCATCCATACGGCTATCAATCCATACATTCATACATACATACATACATACATCCATGCATCCACACATCCATACTCCCATAAATCTTTCGATATGTACGTCCATCATTCGATACATCCATCCACCCATACATCCATACATACATACATCCATACGTACATACATCCATACAACCATACATTCATGCATCCATACACCTGTACATCAATACATCCATCCATTCATATATCCTGCCATCCTCACATACGTCCATTCATACATCCATCCATCCACACATCCATACACCCATAAATCTATACATGCCTACATATATACATCCATACATTCATACGTACGTACATGCGTCCATCCATACCTCAATCCATCCATACATCCATCCATCCACAAAACCATATATCCATACATACATCCCTCCATACATCCATTTCTCCATACATCCATCCATTCATATGTCCTGCCATCCTCACATACATCCATCCATACATCCATCCATCCACACACCCATACATCCATAAATCCATACACCCATACATATATACATCCATACATTCAGACATACGTACATCTGTCCATCCATACCTCAATCCATCCATACATCCATCCATCCATACAACCACTCATCCATACATACATACTTACATACCTCCACCTTTACATACATCCATCCATCTATACATCCACCCATCCATACATCCATCGAACAATACATCCATTCATCCAAACTAGCACCCATCCACACATCCATCGACACATACATCTGTCCATACATGCATCCATCCATCCACACATACATACATCCACACATCCATAAATCCACCCATCCATACATCCGTACAGCCATACATTCGTACATCCGCACTTCCATCCATCCATACGTCCACCCTTCGATACATTCATCCATCCACACATACATACATCCACACATCCATAAATCCACCCATCCATACATCCATCCACCTAACCGTCCATCCATCCATACATCCATCCACCTAACCGTCCATCCATCCATACATCCATACATACATCAATCACCCATTCGTCCATCCATACATCCATACATACGTACATCCGTAAATTCGAACATCCATATGTCCATACTGCCATACATCCATACATACATACATGCATACATCCATACTTTCTTACAACCATACATTCATACATGCATACATCCATACACGCATGCTTCCATACATCCATACATCCTTACATCCATCCAACCATACATTCATGCATTCATACATCCAAACATTCATGCATCCATACATCCAAAAATCAATCCATCCACACCTCCATCCATCCATACATCCATCAATCCATACATCCATACAGATATACATCCAAACATCCATACATCCGTACATACATACATTCGTACATCCATGCAATGGTACATCCATACATACATACATCCATACAAACATACATCCGTACATACATTCATTCGTACATCCATACATTAGTACATCCATACATACATACATCCATACATCCATACATCCATACATGCATACATCCATACATCCATCCGTCCATCCATGCATCCATACATCCGTATATCCGTACATTCGTACATCCATACGTCCATACATCCATACATCCATACATGCATGCATCCATACATGCAAAAATCCATCCATCAACACCTCCGTCCATCCATACATCCATGAATCCATACATCCATACATATATACATCCATACAATCATACATCGATACATACATCCATCCATCCATACCTCAATCCATCCACACATCCATTCATCCACACATCCATACACCCATAAATCCATACATCCCTACATACATACATCCACACATTCATACGTACGTACATCCGTCCATCCATACCTCAATCCATCCATACATCCATCCATCCACAAAACCATATATCCATACATACATCCCTCCATACATCCATTTTTCCATACATCCATCCATTCATACATCCAGCCATCCATACATTCATCGAACCATACTTCCATCCATCCATACTAGCACCCATCCATACATCCATCGATGCATACATCTATCCATCCATACATCCATCCATCCACACGTTCATACATCCACACATCCATACATCCATCCACCCATTCACACATCCACTCATACATACAGCCATCCACACATCCATACTATTATAGATCCATACATCCACTCATCCGTACATCCGTTAATCCATACATCCATCCATCCATACCGCTAACAATCAATACATTCATCCATCCATACATCCATCCATACATACATTCATACATCCATACATCCATACATCCATACATCCATCCATACATACATATATCCATCGATACTTCCATGCAATCATACATCCATACATCCACAAATCCATCCATCCATACCTCAATCCATCCATACAACCATCCATCCATACGGCTATCAATCCACTCATTCATACATACATACATACATACATCCATACATCCACGCATCCATACTCCCATAAATCCTTCGATTCGTACGTCCATCATTCGATACATCCATCCACCCATTCATCCATACACACATACATCCATACGTTCATACATCCATACAACCATACATTCATGCATCCATACACCTGTACATCAATACATCCATCCATTCATATATCCTGCCATCCACACATACATCCATCCATACATCCATCCATCCACACATCCATACACCCATAAATCCATACACCCCTACATATATACATCCATACATTCATACATACGTACATCCGTCCATCCATACCTCAATCCATCCATACATCCATCCATCCATACAACCAATCAACCATACATACATCCATACATACGTCCACCTTTCCATACATCCATCCATCCATACATACACCCATCCATACATCCATCGAACCATAC
>NW_016911625.1:0-408 GCF_001483705.2 Eufriesea mexicana | reverse complement strand
ATTTATGAATAAATGTATGGGTGTATGTATGGCTCTGTGTATTGATATATGTATTGATGCATGGCGGGATGGATGGATTTGTGGATGGATGTATGGATGAAGGATGTATGGATCGATGGATGTATGGATCGATGGATGTATGGTTGGGTGGATGTTTGTATGGATGGATGTATGGATATATGGACGTATGTATGGATGTATGTATGGATGTTTGGAAGGATGTATATATGGATGTCTGTATGGACGAATGTATTGGTGTATGCCTGGATGTATGTATTGATGTATGTATGGACGTATGGATGGATGGATCGATGGATTGTTGCAATGATGTATGGATGGATTGTAGGATGGATTGGTGGATCGATGTATGGATGGATGGATGTACGGTTCGGTGGATGTATGTATGTA
>NW_016911624.1:0-2083 GCF_001483705.2 Eufriesea mexicana | reverse complement strand
GATATGAGCCGAAAATGTCAATAGAATTGAACTTTCAGTCAGATTCTATTGTAATGCGTTCGCTATACCAAACAAACAGAATCTTTCACCCCTATTTGCGCATACCGGTTAGCTCACCACAATATTAAACGAAAATGTTAATAAAATTGTACTTCTCAGCCAGATTCTATTGCAATGCAATGGCTATAACAAACGAATAGGATCTTTAATATATTCATACAGAAAAACTTGCTCACCACGATATTAGTCGAAAATGAGAATAAAATTGAACTTTTCAGACAGACTCTATTGCATTGCCATGGCTATAATAAACCAATAGGATCTTTCCTCCTTATTTATTCTGCAAATCGTGCTCACCACGATATTACTCGAAAATGTCAATGGTATTGAACTTTTTCAGTCAGATTCCGTTGCAATGCAATAGTTATAGCAAGCCAATGAAATCTTTCTGCCTCATTTATGCAGAACAGTTTTCTCACCACGATATGAGCCGAAAATGTCAATAGAATTGAACGTTCCTGTCTGATTCTATAGCAATGCAATTGCTATAGTAAACCAACAGAATCTTCCCTCCTTATTCATACAGAAAAACTTGCTCACCACGATATTAGTCGAAAATGTGAATAAAATTGAACTTTTCAGACAGACTCGATTGCATTGCCATGGCTATAATGAACCAATAGGATCTTTCCTCCTTATTTATACAGAAAATCTTGCTCTCCACGATATTACTCGAAAATGTCAATAGAATTGAACTTTGCAGTCATATTCTATTGCAATGCAATAGCTATAGCAAGCCAATAAAATCGTTCCTCCTCATTTATGCAGAACAGTTTTCTCACCACGATATTAGCCGAAAATGTCAATCGAATTGAACTTTGTAGTCAGATTCTATAGTAATGCGTTCGCTATACCAAAGCAACAGAAACTTTCATCCTTATTTACGCATACAGGATAGCTCACCTCAACACAAGGCGAAAATGTTAATAAAATTGAACGTTCCAGTCTGATTCTATAGGAATGCAGTTGCTATAGCAAACCAATAGAATCTTTCCTCCTTATTTTCGCTAGCAGGTTAGCTCACCGCAATACTAGTCGAAAATGTTAATAAAATTGAACTTTACAGCAAGATATTATAGCAATGCAATGGCTATATCAGACCTACAGAATCTTTCCTTCGCATTTACACAGCAATGTTTGCTCACCACGATATCAGTCGCGAAGGTCAATAAAATTGAACTTTTCATTCATATTCTGATCCAATTAAATAACTATCAAAGCCATTAGAATCATTCCCCCTTATTTACGTAGAAACGCTTGCTCACCACAATATTAGACGAAAATGTCAATAAAATTGTCTTCTCATACAGATTCTATTGCAATGCAATGGCTATAGCAAACCAATAAAATCTTCCCTCCTTATTCTTACAGAAAAACCAGCTCACCACGATATTAGTCGAAAATGAGAATAAAATTGAACTTTTCAGACAGGCTTGATTGCATTGCCATGGCTATAATGAACCAATAGGATCTTTCCTCCTTGTTTATACAGAAAATCTTGCTCTCCACGATATTACTCGAAAATGTCAATAGAATTGACCTTTTCAAACAGACTCTATTGCACAGCCATGGCTATACTAAACCAACAGGATCTTTCCTCCTTATTTAAACTGCAAATCGTGCTCACCACGATATTACTCGAAAATGTCAATGGAATTGAACTTTTTCAGCCAGATTCCGTTGCAATGCAATAGCTATCGCAAGCCAATAAAATCTTTCTGCCTCATTTATGCACAACCGTTTTCTCACCACGATATGAGCCGAAAATGTCAATAGAATTGTACGTTCCAGTCTGATTCTATAGCAATGCAATTGCTATAGCAAACCAATAGTATCTTTCCTCCTTATTTACGCTGGCAGGTTAGTTTACCACAATACTAGTGGAAAATGTTAATAAAATTGAACTTTACAGAAAGATTTTATTGCAATGCAGTGGCTATAGCAAACCTATAGAATCTCACCTTCGCATTTACACAGAAATGTTTGCTCACCACGATATCAGTCGCGAGAGTCAATAAAATTG
>NW_016911623.1:0-613 GCF_001483705.2 Eufriesea mexicana | reverse complement strand
AAGGAGGAAGGATTCTATTGGCGTGGTATACCCGATGAAATGCTGTAGAATAGGGCTGGAAAACTCAATTTCTCAATTTTATTGACATTTTCCACTGGTATCGTATTGAGCTAACTCTCTTGCATAAATAAGGAGGAAAGATCCTTTTGGCGTGCTATAGCCATTGCAATGATATAGAATGTGCCTGGCAGTTTCAATTTTATTGACGTTATTGACTAATATCGTGGAGAGCTAACTTTCTTGCATAAATAAGGTGGAAAGTATCTATTGGCGTGCTATAACCATTGCAATGCTCTGGTATCTCGCTGGAATATTCAATTTTACAGACATTTTTGACAAATATCGTGGTGAGCAACCTTTCTTGCATAAATAAAGAGGAAATATTATATTGGAATGCTATAGCCTTTGCGATCCTATAGAGTCTGGCTGGAAAGTTCTATTTCATTGACATATTCGACTAATGTCGTGCTGTGCTAGCTTCCTTGCATAAATAAGGGGGAAAGATTCTACTGGCGTGCTATAGCCATTGCAATGATATAGAATGTGCCCCGCAGATTCCATTTTATTGACATTTTCGACAAATATCGTGGTGAGCTAACTTTCTTGCATAAAC
>NW_016911622.1:0-5218 GCF_001483705.2 Eufriesea mexicana | reverse complement strand
TTTTCCAGCCAGACTCTATAGCATTACAATTGTTATAGCACGCCAATAGCATCTTTTCCCCTTATATATGCAAGAATGTTAGCTCAACACGATATTAGTCGAAAATGTCAATAAAATTGAATTTTCCAGCCTGATTCTGCAGCATTGCAATGGCTATAGCACGCCAATAGTACCTTTCCTACTTATTTGTGCAAGGTATATAGCTCGCCACGATATTTGACGATAATATCAATAAAGTTGAATTTTCCATCCAGGTTCTACAGCATTGCAATGGCTATAGCACCCCAATAGAATCTCTCCTCCTTCTTTATGCAAGAAAGTTAGCTCACCACAATATTAGTCGAAAATCTCAATAAAAATGAATTTCCCATCCAGATTCTATAGCATTGCTATGGGTACAGCACGCCAATAGAATGTTTCCAGCTTATTTATGCAAGAGAGTTAGCTCACCACGATATTAGTCGAAAATGTCAATAAAATTGAGTTTTCCAGTCAAACTGTATAGCATTGCAATGGCTATATCATGCCAATAGATTCCTTCTTCTTTATTTATGCATGAAAGCTAGCACACAAGGATACTAGTCGAAAATGTCAATAAAATTGAATTTTCAAGTCAGGTTCAACAGCATTGCAATGGCTATAGCAGGCAAATAGAGACATTCCTCCGTATTTATGCAAGAAAGCTAGCTCATGACGATATTGGACGAAAATGTCAATAAAATTGAATTTTCAAGTCAGGTTCAACAGCATTGCAATGGCTATAGCAGGCAAATAGAGACATTCCTCCGTATTTATGCAAGAAAGCTAGCTCATGACGATATTGGACGAAAATGTCAATAAAATTAAATTTTCTAGCCAGATGCTATAGCATTGCAATGCCTAGAGCACGCCAATAGTATCTTTCCTCCTTATTTATGCAAGAAAGCTAGCTCATGACGATATTGGACGAAAATGTCAATAAAATTAAATTTTCTAGCCAGATGCTATAGCATTGCAATGCCTAGAGCACGCCAATAGTATCTTTCCTCCTTATTTACGCAAGAAAGTTTGCTTACCATGATATTAGTCGAAAATGACAATAAAATTGAACTTTCCAGCCTGATTCTATAGTATCATAATGGCTATAGCACGGCAATAGATTCTTCTCTCCTTATTTATGGACGAAAGTTAGCTCACCACGATATTAGTCGAAAATGTCATTAAAATTGAATTTTACAGCCTGTTTCTATAGCATTGCTATGGCTATAGCACGCCAATAGAATCTTTCCTCCTTATTTATGCAAGAAAGTGAGCTCACCACGATATTAGTCGAAAATGACAGTAAAATTGAATTTTACAGCCTGTTTCTATTGCATTGCTATGGCTATAGCACGCCAATAGAATCTTTCCTCCTTATTTATGCAAGAAAGTGAGCTCACCACGATATTAGTCGAAAATGACAGTAAAATTGAATTTTACAGCCTGTTTCTATTGCATTGCTATGGCTATAGCACGCCAATAGAATCTTTCCTCCTTATTTATGCAAGAAAGTGAGCTCACCACGATATTAGTCGAAAATGACAGTAAAATTGAATTTTACAGCCTGTTTCTATTGCATTGCTATGGCTATAGCACGCCAATAGAATCTTTCCTCCTTATTTATGCAAGAAAGTGAGCTCACCACGATATTAGTCGAAAATGACAGTAAAATTGAATTTTACAGCCTGTTTCTATTGCATTGCTATGGCTATAGCACGCCAATAGAATCTTTCCTCCTTATTTATGCAAGAAAGTGAGCTCACCACGATATTAGTCGAAAATGACAGTAAAATTGAATTTTACAGCCTGTTTCTATTGCATTGCTATGGCTATAGCACGCCAATAGAATCTTTCCTCCTTATTTATGCAAGAAAGTGAGCTCACCACGATATTAGTCGAAAATGACAGTAAAATTGAATTTTACAGCCTGTTTCTATTGCATTGCTATGGCTATAGCACGCCAATAGAATCTTTCCTCCTTATTTATGCAAGAAAGTGAGCTCACCACGATATTAGTCGAAAATGACAGTAAAATTGAATTTTACAGCCTGTTTCTATTGCATTGCTATGGCTATAGCACGCCAATAGAATCTTTCCTCCTTATTTATGCAAGAAAGTGAGCTCACCACGATATTAGTCGAAAATGACAGTAAAATTGAATTTTACAGCCTGTTTCTATTGCATTGCTATGGCTATAGCACGCCAATAGAATCTTTCCTCCTTATTTATGCAAGAAAGTGAGCTCACCACGATATTAGTCGAAAATGACAGTAAAATTGAATTTTACAGCCTGTTTCTATTGCATTGCTATGGCTATAGCACGCCAATAGAATCTTTCCTCCTTATTTATGCAAGAAAGTGAGCTCACCACGATATTAGTCGAAAATGACAGTAAAATTGAATTTTACAGCCTGTTTCTATTGCATTGCTATGGCTATAGCACGCCAATAGAATCTTTCCTCCTTATTTATGCAAGAAAGTGAGCTCACCACGATATTAGTCGAAAATGACAGTAAAATTGAATTTTACAGCCTGTTTCTATTGCATTGCTATGGCTATAGCACGCCAATAGAATCTTTCCTCCTTATTTATGCAAGAAAGTGAGCTCACCACGATATTAGTCGAAAATGACAGTAAAATTGAATTTTACAGCCTGTTTCTATTGCATTGCTATGGCTATAGCACGCCAATAGAATCTTTCCTCCTTATTTATGCAAGAAAGTGAGCTCACCACGATATTAGTCGAAAATGACAGTAAAATTGAATTTTACAGCCTGTTTCTATTGCATTGCTATGGCTATAGCACGCCAATAGAATCTTTCCTCCTTATTTATGCAAGAAAGTGAGCTCACCACGATATTAGTCGAAAATGACAGTAAAATTGAATTTTACAGCCTGTTTCTATTGCATTGCTATGGCTATAGCACGCCAATAGAATCTTTCCTCCTTATTTATGCAAGAAAGTGAGCTCACCACGATATTAGTCGAAAATGACAGTAAAATTGAATTTTACAGCCTGTTTCTATTGCATTGCTATGGCTATAGCACGCCAATAGAATCTTTCCTCCTTATTTATGCAAGAAAGTGAGCTCACCACGATATTAGTCGAAAATGACAGTAAAATTGAATTTTACAGCCTGTTTCTATTGCATTGCTATGGCTATAGCACGCCAATAGAATCTTTCCTCCTTATTTATGCAAGAAAGTGAGCTCACCACGATATTAGTCGAAAATGACAGTAAAATTGAATTTTACAGCCTGTTTCTATTGCATTGCTATGGCTATAGCACGCCAATAGAATCTTTCCTCCTTATTTATGCAAGAAAGTGAGCTCACCACGATATTAGTCGAAAATGACAGTAAAATTGAATTTTACAGCCTGTTTCTATTGCATTGCTATGGCTATAGCACGCCAATAGAATCTTTCCTCCTTATTTATGCAAGAAAGTGAGCTCACCACGATATTAGTCGAAAATGACAGTAAAATTGAATTTTACAGCCTGTTTCTATTGCATTGCTATGGCTATAGCACGCCAATAGAATCTTTCCTCCTTATTTATGCAAGAAAGTGAGCTCACCACGATATTAGTCGAAAATGACAGTAAAATTGAATTTTACAGCCTGTTTCTATTGCATTGCTATGGCTATAGCACGCCAATAGAATCTTTCCTCCTTATTTATGCAAGAAAGTGAGCTCACCACGATATTAGTCGAAAATGACAGTAAAATTGAATTTTACAGCCTGTTTCTATTGCATTGCTATGGCTATAGCACGCCAATAGAATCTTTCCTCCTTATTTATGCAAGAAAGTGAGCTCACCACGATATTAGTCGAAAATGACAGTAAAATTGAATTTTACAGCCTGTTTCTATTGCATTGCTATGGCTATAGCACGCCAATAGAATCTTTCCTCCTTATTTATGCAAGAAAGTGAGCTCACCACGATATTAGTCGAAAATGACAGTAAAATTGAATTTTACAGCCTGTTTCTATTGCATTGCTATGGCTATAGCACGCCAATAGAATCTTTCCTCCTTATTTATGCAAGAAAGTGAGCTCACCACGATATTAGTCGAAAATGACAGTAAAATTGAATTTTACAGCCTGTTTCTATTGCATTGCTATGGCTATAGCACGCCAATAGAATCTTTCCTCCTTATTTATGCAAGAAAGTGAGCTCACCACGATATTAGTCGAAAATGACAGTAAAATTGAATTTTACAGCCTGTTTCTATTGCATTGCTATGGCTATAGCACGCCAATAGAATCTTTCCTCCTTATTTATGCAAGAAAGTGAGCTCACCACGATATTAGTCGAAAATGACAGTAAAATTGAATTTTACAGCCTGTTTCTATTGCATTGCTATGGCTATAGCACGCCAATAGAATCTTTCCTCCTTATTTATGCAAGAAAGTGAGCTCACCACGATATTAGTCGAAAATGACAGTAAAATTGAATTTTACAGCCTGTTTCTATTGCATTGCTATGGCTATAGCACGCCAATAGAATCTTTCCTCCTTATTTATGCAAGAAAGTGAGCTCACCACGATATTAGTCGAAAATGACAGTAAAATTGAATTTTACAGCCTGTTTCTATTGCATTGCTATGGCTATAGCACGCCAATAGAATCTTTCCTCCTTATTTATGCAAGGTATTTAGCTCGCCACGATATTTGACGATAATATCAATAAAATTGAATTTTCCATCCAGATTCTACAGCATTGCAATGGCTATAGCACCCCAATAGAATCTCTCCTGCTTATTTCTGCAAGAAATTTCTCTCACCACGATATTAGTCGAAAATGTCAATGAAATTGTGTTTTCCAGTCAAATGCTATAGCATTGCAATGGCTATAGCACGCCAATAGAATCGTCCTTCTTTATTTACGCAAGAAAGATAGCACACCAGGATATTAGTGGAAAATGTCAATAAAATTGAATTTTCCAGCCAGGCTCTATAGCATTGAATTGCCTATAGCACTCCAATAAAATCCTTACTACTTATTTGTGCAAGATAGATAGCTCACCACGATATTAGTCGAAAATGTCAATAAAATTGAGTTTTGCAGTCAAATTCTACAGCATTGCAATGGCTATAGCACGGCAATAGAATCGTAACTACTTATTTGTGCAAGAAAGTTCGCTCACCACGATATTAGTCGAAAATGTCTATAAAATTGAATTTTCCAGCCAGATT
>NW_016911621.1:199688-210434 GCF_001483705.2 Eufriesea mexicana | reverse complement strand
ACTAACGATAAGTATTATAATTTACGTATAATAGTATAGTTATGTGTAATTATTACTCAGAATTGACAATTGACTAGTCATAATATTGTTATATTTCGACACGAGTAATTCCATAATGTATACTATGCATAAAAATATACGGTACGTTCGTTGATTTGTTGGACAGGCCTACAATTGAACAAAATGGGGCCATCTGGTGAGCAGAGTTTCCGAAATTGAGCGACCTGTAATGAAAATTGATACCAGCAATTATGTGAAAATTGTAAAGATATACTCGAATAATATGCATTATGAAGTATCATTTTACTTGAGACGGTGATATAGCGATTGGTTCGGGGTACAAGATCCACGTAACGATTTCACTGCAAGGTGGTTGAGTGAACGAACCGCTATAGGTATAATAGTCCTTCTGGAAAGTCGGGAAAATCCATATCAATGGAAAGGGTGGAACGTATACCTTTGCTCCCGGTTGAATAATTCGCCACAAATTTGTCACTATGTGATCCAAATAAGGATTGTCCGCGTTTGTAATCTATAAGTGTTACAAATTTGTCAATAGATCTGTCAATTGGGCATGAAAATGGTTTAAAATTATTTTAAACAGTTTAAAACAGTATGTTGTGAATCGCATCCAAGATAAAATGAATGAAACTAATACTAATAATAACTAATAATAATACTAATAATACTAATAATAACTTGTAATAATTAATTAAGAATTTTAATTGTTAGTAGTGATGCAAATTTTTATATGTAAATTTTCTTCATTTAATAATTTTGATTTGATCCAATTTTAATTAAATTCAATTCGAGCAAAGTGAAAATATCGATTAGAGTGTAAGGTTCAGTGATACAAGTAAGTAATAAAGCGCTGGAACGTCAGTAGTGTAAGTAAGTAATAAAGTCCTTAGTGTCAGTAGCCCAGGAAAATAATAAAGCCATCGGTTAATGTACTTATATCTTGAAGTCATTTCACATGAAATATTTTATAGTTATTAACTTTTACTATGAATTGAATATTTGTGCCTGTTGCTTTACATAGTAAAACATTACTTACAGGTTTTTAATTTTTGAATTGCTGTAAAAATTTTGTTATAACAAATGTGCACTTTTAAATAATATGCAAGATACATTAAGTATTGTAATATAAAAATAAATAAAAGGCCTATTTAATATGAACTCCCAAACATTTCTTCTATTTTTCATTAAATCATTAATATCACAATATCAATTGCAGTATCACTATTAATATCATTAATAATATCACAATATTATTATTATCAATTATTAATTTATACTGTCAATTATTAATATCATCTGTATGTACATGAAATTTTATTTTATCGCTTTTGTTTTGTATATTTCATTTTTATATTTATATTTCCTCTATTTTACATTTTTCTTTTTTGGATAAAATTTGGACAAAATATTTCAAATATATAATTATATAGGTAACTAACTAGTAAGAGGTATATATACATCTATATTTTTCATTTTTGAAGCTTTCAAAAAATTTCGATAAAACTTAACCTGAAAAAAGAACGAAACGATCAATATGCCGTCGTTCTCTTTAGCTTCAATTGCTTCCAATAGTGAATTAAAGCCTCGTTTTATGTGCCACACTTGCAGTTCCATAGGGTATCGGACATAATCTAAAGTGTGCTCGCTGCCTTCCTCATGCGATTGGCCCCAATGAAACACCATAGAGCAGAGGTCGTAAATGTTAGTCAAACATCCACCTTGAATGTATGGTCGATTCAAACTGCTCCACACTGTATTTATTATCACTAGAAGATAAATCAACGTTTTTAAAAGCATGAGTAATTACGATGTATTTTCAACACGTTGACTGCCATAGTGATCATTAGTGACTGGCGATATTAATTTTTCAAATTTATATTTGTTTTATTCTAACCAATTTTTGAGTATTTCAATAACATAAATAAATAGAGAACTTTGAATAGAAAACATTAATAACTTTCACTGTTTCTTTTTTGTCATATTATTTGATAATTCGTTATTAAATCCTAAGAGTAATGGAAATTTTATCGCGACCCCCTGAGCATGCCATATAAAAAGTACGTGGCAGTCAAAGTGTTAATTAATAATTACTTAAAACTTACAAGGAAAAGTATAATTTCAATAGAGAAACTAGATTTTTAACAGTCGAAAATTTTTACAGAGTTCCTAAGAATAATAAGACGTAAATATGAAGTATCATCGTTAGCACGGGAAATTTGAAAAAGATTTGAAAAGTTTAAAGAGAAAGCATAGGTTCTTAATGACAGGAAAATTTTATAAAATTTGAAGAGTAGTTAACGAGACATAATTATAAAACCACACTAATATTGTTAACGAAGGATTGAAGAATTCTTTGTATAAAAATAATCTGGAAATTGAATTACGATTAGTAAAATAATAAAAAAAAATTTCAATTAAAAAGCTTCCAAAAATAAGTAAAGAAGAATAATAAAGATTGAAAACCAAGATCTTGGTGATAAAATAATTTATAGAAAACTGCAAAGAATAGTTAAATAAAAGCGATAAGGCGGGAAATTTGAAAAACTTTTCCTGTAAGCATAATTTGAAGGTTAAGTTACTATTATTAATAATGTAAATAAATGTCTTGGTCGATTATCCTTTAAAAATTCGTAAAGTAAAACATAAAGAAAACGAGATAAAAAGCAAGTTTTAATTAAAAATAATTTTTGACGATGTCAATTAATCATTGACGATGTTTAACTCTATAGTAATGCGAGTCAACGCGAGAAATGTAACGAGTGATCATTTTACTCATTGAACCAGTGAAAAAACTGCACCGTTATTTTCATTATTCATTATAGTCATCGATAATGGCCCTTTATCATAGCCAATCCATTGAAGAGGTTCAGATGGTTGCACGACAACGGCAAGCTGTGTTGTAATGTTGATTGGCGACTGATTGCTGCCATTGCTGTCAGGATACTGCAGTTTCCACATGTGAGGTCCATTGCGGTCCGCATAACCGAATGTGAACGAAGGAAGGTTGCATTCGTTCTCAACCCAAGGAAATAATTGGGTCCAATCGAGAACTTCGGTTAGTAACAAAACTGTAACGTATATAGAATAATAAAATAAAGTAGAAAATTTTAAAAATCACCAAATAACACAATACTTAACTTAAATCAAAATTAAAAATTGCTTTATAAAAGTTTCTTAAATTTTGATGTACAATTTTTAATAAAATTTCCCAAAATTTAATAAAATACGTGGAGAATTTAACAAGGTTTAAATCAAAATTAAAAATTGCTTTATAAAAGTTTCTTAAATTTTGATGTACAATTTTTAATAAAATTTCCCAAAATTTAATAAAATACGTGGAGAATTTAACAAGGTTTATAATTGAATTTTGATTGATCTTTGAGTGTACCATTATTATTTACCTCCTTCCTCTTTCTTTTATTTCTATATTTTTATTTAATAAAATTATTATTTTAACATTTATATAAATAATCTAATTATAGTATTATAATTATCTAATTACAAATATCAGTATCATATTACAAAATTCAGTCCAGCTAACTAAAATTGGTTTATTACTGGAATAAAAGAAAAATAAGTTATAAACACAGTTTTTTAGAAGTGAAGCTTATAATTTTTCATCTTACTATACAAATTTTTATGAAAAATTTATTACAGGTCTTCATGATAAGGTTTTTAAACTCTATACATATATATAACAAATTTTTCTACTTTCAATTTCGATTAATTTTCAATTAAAAACTGAAGAATCATGTTTGATTAGTTCTGATCCCATGACAATTAATCTACTACAATTAATTTCGTTGTTAACACTGAACTTAAAAAATTATAATCAACCAAATCAACAAAAATGACTACTTTCAGACTTTTCATTCTCGAAATTATTGACAACCTGTAATTGTTTCATACAAAATTATCCTCGACATTTATTTATATAAAATATTCCTCATCAATTATGATATTATTATATTTCGTATATTAATCGATATTACGTTCCTGTTAAACATAAATGATCAACTTACAAATGAGGAGTACACTGCTGCATAAGATCATGAACTCTGACACTGAAACGTTTATCATTTTCAACAACCCTTACACGATTAATTTTTTCTACGATATATCTCACGTGATATTCACGATCACATAGGATTCTACACATATAGACATACATACACACAAGAATTTCACTTGTAGATTTGAAAAACGTTCATCGAACTAACCTCCTGACTAGTCAGGAGAAATTAATAACCAACGGGATATTGGCTCGATCGATCTGGACGCAACTTCACGCGGAGGCCGTAGTTTAATTGTTCCAAACTCGTTACATACCGATCGATGCTGTCTTATTTCTCGTTGACAGTTTGCAAAATTACATCGTGACGTGCGGGGAAAACGTGCACGAGATTCTATGACTTAGTCAGGTCGTGGAACAGTTAATGTTAAGTCTGGAAGATTGCACGGAGGACGATGATGATATGAAAGAAAATGGAGTGTGCAGGTGAGAATTTTTATTTTCCGCGAATTTTTTAAACCAAGGTCATTGATTGGTGTTATTGTCGAAAGGGGATGGTCGAAAATGGGGTCAGTCCCCAGTCGATATCGATGAAAGCAGTGCAGTCTGGGTAAAGTTTCCTGCGCTTATTATGAGTGGCCATTGGAGTCAAGATGGCGACGCTAAAATGCGAAATATTGGCAGCACAGGTGACTATAGGAAACGTTTATATCGTTTAACAATTTATCGTTTATCGATTTTACTTTATTTCGTGGAATTACGGTTGCAGGGGTGTATCCACGTTGTGGATATATTGGCAATAAAAATTTAACTGCTAAAAGTTACTGCTTTGGTACTGGGACCACGAATCTGTAACATTTATTTAAGTCTGCTATTGTTAGATGAAAATAATCGAAATCGTGTGATGAAAATAATTAGATATCATTTAATCATATTTTCAGCTGAATGAAATTTATTTGTTTAACACTATTTTATTTATTTAACATTTTTATTTATTTAAGTTATTTAACAATTTAATATTTTGTTTACTCCGAATTTTGTTATACTGACAAATATATTCAGCATATATTACATCAGTATACATTTTAAATAGATTATAGGGAATATATATAGTATACTATAATATACTATATGTAATATATTTACTGTCAAAATATAGTATAAATTTTGTCAGAAATTGCTATACATTTTCAGTAAATGTAACAAGAAATAGAAATAAGTCGTTTTTACTTATTTGGTAATTCTAGTGTTAATAACAAAGCATTATCAATTAAACGCTTTCACAAATAAGAAATAATTATTTTCTTCTAACCCTTTACAATCGAAGATTTTTTCGATATAAAGATATAATAATTCGATTGTTATATTTTTATTTCTTAAATTTTTTATTTTTTATTTTTTATTCCGTTGTTATTCTAATATTTTTCTAAACTCTATAATGCCATTTATGTTACGATAGAAAGAGAAAATCACGTGTATTTCATTTCAATATTTCCAATTCCAATTATTTCCAATCTATAAATCTTGTATTTCATGCTTCATGGTGTTAAAACAAACGGTGACTGAGAGCCACCATTCCAGTGCAAAGGGTTATTCTAGGGATATTATAAAATGCATAAAATCAGAATAAAGAAAATGGAAGGGTTACTTTTTTATGAAACTCGAACTGATTTGTAAATTAATTGGGTGTTGGCTAGTTAAAATAACGCTGGAAAGTACTAGGAGCCCAGCAACGATCCGTGGTGGCCCTCTAGGGGACGACGTGTTCGAACTAGATGGCGTGGTGTTTCGTTGGGGTTCGTCGAACTGCAAAGGCGCGGAACACACTCTAAACGGTACATGGTTCACGATGGAAGCGCAAGCCATACATTTCAACAAAAGATACGAAGACATTAACAATTGCTGGGACAAGCACGATGGACTCGCCATATGCTCGTATTTTCTACAGGCTTATCAAGTTCCTGCTTGGGACGAGCACCCGTTGTTCTCCAAAATTACGGACGACTTGCACAGGATTATACAGCCTGACTCGTGCATCAAATTGTCTCCAAGTACGATAAATATTTTTAATTGGTAAAATTTAATGAAATTTTTTAATCGATTATGGGTATTATTTTAATATATAGTGTTACTATTATTTGTAGGAATTTTACTTTATTAGCTCGTTCTTCCTACAAATTGGCTCTATCTCTTCACAAACTGACCAGACGACTACTTAGACCAACCACTCAATAACCAACTTAGTAACTGCTCTTTCTTTGTGTCTTCCAGAACGGGCCTTTTTAACCGTTTGAGTCCCAGAGGGTTTTAAAAAAACACTGTCGAGGTATCCCAAGCAGCGCGATCGCGCTACCTCTAAGTTGGAACGAGTCGACCCAAGCAGCGCGATAGCGCTTCTCCTATTTTATGTCGAGTGTGCCCAAGCGGCGCGATAGCGCTTCGTTTATATTATGACGATGAATGGCCAAGGACAGTTGGTGACGCACCATCAGCTGTCAAGAACGCTCGAAATGTTCTGAGTTTTCTCGACGTGAAATCTGAACAGTGCGATCGCGTTGCTTGGGACTCAAACGATTAAAGCCCGTCCAGAAGACAAACGCCTCCTCGAAGGAGCAGAAACTCCCTCTACCTCAAAGTCAAGGGTGAAGGAGAATCCTCCCTCCGAGTTAGCCTCTCCGAAGGGTCACCTCGCAAGAACCCTTCCCCAGAGGTGACTGCGACCGCGTTACCCTCGCTTTATTTCGGGGAAAGTCGAGATTGCGCGAGGCCACCTCATGTGGCCTGGCCCCAACCTCCTACGGCCCATCTGACAGTTAAGATACTAACGGGTTCTCTACTATGCGTTGCATGAGAGAAGTCATCTCGTTCGATTACGGGGCAAGAGGGGTATTTTACTTGCTCCACCTATACTCTTGTTAGTAATACTCACTCTTCTATGACACTCCCAAAACTACTGTCTCCAAGTTCGGTAACGTGTTACGTTAACATAGGCTTAAGATATCCGCGAAAGAAATGTTATCTCAGAGTTAACTTACAATGAATTGGAAGCACTACTACGCTTTGGGATGAGTCTACGCTCCTGCATCTATTTTCTGCGTCTGTCACTTTGTCTCGTTGCTTCGTTCGCTTTCTTTGTCACATGGTGTTCTATGACCGGGCTAATAGGAAGGGATCAGTTCTGCCAGTAAGGGAAGCGTTTTATTCTACTTCTGCCTTGGTGTTAGAATGGTTGGGCTGATGGGGATTCGGTCTTACAAGTTTCTCAGATGACTTCTCTCATGCAACGCAGAGTAGACCTGAATTCCAGGATAGGACAGTCTATCCTAATAAACGAGCGTCCCTCGTTTACCATTCCTACATATTCAATATTTTTTAATTAAAATATCGTTACTAGATTTTTATGTCTTTAGCTTAAGTTTTTTAAAACGTTGTCGAATTACATTTATTTTTCATAACATATTTACACGATGTATAGGTCATTTTCATGTAATCTTCGTGTGAGAAAATTTCCTGACAAGTGATTTATATATTGTATGTATTTAATATACTTTATTTATTAGGTTCAAGTATATTTGTAGCGTATTATCGATAAAAGCAACGAAATAAAGAAACGATTTGCGAATTTTTGCATATCTTTTATGTCTCCAATCTTTCTTCAAGATATTCGCAAATAAATCAGTGTTTATTGATGTATGTAAATGTAAAATCTCATTTCTCCGTTCTATTATTAAATTTAATATTTGTAAGAGATAAAGTATATAAACAAATTCGCAATTTTGTTAATATGTTTCTAAATAAGTGAAAAAGATAGTAAATAAATAGTAAGAAATGAAATATTATAAATATTAATTATTCGTTTTAATTTCACTAATTTTATTGTAGACTGCTTGTGCTGGATGAGACAAGCTTGCCAAACACCTGGTTATTATTCCTACTTAGGTTCGATAACAACCGACCCGTTTAACGAATGCGCCACTTGGATCGTTTTCCCAGAGCCAGTTAGGATTTCCGAAAATCAGGCACAAATGTTTCGAATGTTACGTAACAGACAAGGCTTGTGCATAACGGATAATCATCGTGAAGTACAAAAATTAAACGGACGTGTGGTTTATTATGTCAATTGAATATCGTGGATCGTGATTTGGGGAAATGAAAATGTTAAAATGACCGAAAGTATTGAGTAAATCTTAATACAGTACATCGTTAAAATATTTGTAAATGGTATATATACATATATATTTAAGAAAAATCTAATGTATGATCTACAAGTATTGAAAATATACAAGATATATTATAATTTGTGAATATTTCAATTGTATCATATATTAATAATAAAAGAATGTAATTATCAATTAATTATTAATTAATTATTAATTAATTTTATACAATATAATGTTTCCTATAATATTAAAATATTAGTTTTATATTTTATTAAATAATTTAGTCTTACATATTATTAAAGTTTTACAGAACTTTATATGTATTCAATTTTATATATATAATATTAAATTCTACATATTATTAAATCATTATTCAATTCTATGTAATATTTAGTTTTATATAGTATTAAATTATTATTCAGTTTTGTGTTCTTCATTTGTCATACAATTTTATGTATTATCAAGTCACTATTATATTTTTCATTCGTAAATTGTTATTAATAATTATATTAACTAATTAATTTATTATATAATTTATTATTATTTACTAATTATATTAACCACATATTATACAATATGCAGCAATCTTCATTGAAAACTCTGAAACATGTAGTCAATCACATAACTAACCTGTATTCTGGTTAAATCCTCACATAACTTTTTGGCTACATACGATAAAAATTTTTAGTGCCATTTTGAAGAAGATTCATTTAAAATTGCACATGAAAAAGATGTTCGCCAGAAGAGAAAAGAAGGCAAGTACGTATAAGTGATCGTACTGTTCAAGCGTGACTTGCATCCATTCAATCGACTTTTGAACTCGTTCCAAGTTGCCAAGCCTAGCACTATATCAACGTCGTCGTCAGGATTACCTAAATGGCGACAATCACCGGTTGATCTCTGCAAGGCAGCCACGTGGAGCCAAAAATTCCCACCACTTTATTTAACCAACTACTGGTCACACGAAGGTACTGCTATGATGACGAATACAGGCAGAACAGGTAACTTCCATATAAAATAATTTTATTTATTGTACCTTTACACTTAAATTAAGTTTAAATTTTAATTAGTCGATTTTTAAATTTAACAGTGTCTTAATAAAATTTAAATTTAGTTATTAAATTATATAGCGTTTTAATCAAATTTGATTCTAATTATCTTTTAACAAGTGTTTTGGTAGAATTTAATTCTAATTATTGAATTTCAATAATGATTCAATTTTGCAATTTAATATTTTTCTTTGATAAGTAGAATAATTTATTCAATATTTTATTATAAATAATCCTTATCACTCTGATTGAAAACAGAAACAGTAATCATAGTGTACAAAGAAAAGTATGATTTATTTCGCAACTCAATACTCAATACTAATTAACTTTACTACCTAACTTAATACTCTACTTTGATAAATAGAATAATTTATTTAATTCTTTATTGTAAATAATATTTATCATAGTGTTGTCATAGCTTTACTACTTAACTCAATACTCTACTTTGATAAATACAATAATTTATTGTAAATAATATTTATCACAGTGATGTCATACTGCTTGAAAGTAACCACTATTCGTCAAAATATAATTAAAGAAATCTTAAATTTTTGTCTACCAACTTTTGCAATCGCAGTATGCCAAAAAATCAACTCTAAAGAGAAAGGAAAATAGTAATTAATTTCAAATATATAATATATCCTTTTCGGCGTGCAAAGGACCAACAATGCTTCGTTTCCAGTCAGCATAGAATTTTCCGATAGAGAGCCGCCATTGCTACGAGGTGGTCCTTTGAACAAAGACGAGTTCCAATTCATGAATGTGCAATTTCGTTGGGGGCCCGAAAACTCGTTGGGAGCTGAACATTCCATAAATGGGATCTGGTTAGAGGATATCTTTTTAAAATCGTTGATACTCGAGCGTCCTGAGGTTACCCACATTCCAAGTAACCTGTTCAATCCAGGTACTCCATGGAGGCACAGATAATGCATTGGAACACTCGTTACGGATCGATGGAGAAGTGCTTCGACAAACCGGATGGAATCATAATACTCTCCACTCTCATGCAAGTACGAATACTTGAGATTAATTCAATCGATTCACGTGTAACATATGGTTGTTTAAACGAGTAGGTGATTGGCTGTCCCGGAGTACCTGATAATCCTTCTCTGACAGCGATTACCGATAACTTGTCGAAGATCAAGAAAATGGGTAGCAGTACCAAGATTTCACCTGGTAATAGAATTTTCTGAAAATGATCGTAATTATTTCTCAGAAGAATTTTAATAATATTTTATTGTCGTTGATATCGCTGGATCGTGTGCATGTAGGTAATTATATGTATAGGTGACCATACATATGAGATTAGATAATCTAATGTTAGATTATCTATAATTAGATATTAATTATAATTGCAGGTATTTAATATAAAGTGATATAAACAATATAATTTACAATAATATTGATATTAATAATAAATAAATATAAATTAATATAAATAACAAAATAAATAATATTATATATATACTAATATTAATAAATAGTACAAAGCAATATTAATAAC
>NW_016911621.1:181208-199648 GCF_001483705.2 Eufriesea mexicana | reverse complement strand
TTGTATAATATAATATAATATAATATATACTAATATTAATAATATAGTACAAAGTAGTATTAATAATGATATGAATAATATAGTGTGAATTAAAATAAATTATAAAATAAATAACATAACATAAATTGATACAAATAATATAATATAGAAGATTTATATTTTTGCTTAAAAATACAAGTTATTTCAAATTAATGAATTTCTTTGAAGATTCCATTATCTCAATTTCCGTAGCAGAACTTACCACTTGAAAAATCCGCATAAATATAACTTTAATAAATGTAATAATTCATAGGGGTAAAATTCAGAAAATAAGCAGAACGTGGTGAAACTTTATACTTTGATTCGATTGGCTTCCATTTAGTGGTTTCCGATACGGTAGAACGTGTGCTACTTTTCATATTGAAGGAACTTTATATTGGATTAGTGGTTTAATTAAATATGTATGAAATTACGGTTTTACGAAATATATATAAAAATATTTTCTGCTAAATAAATTTTATATTCAAAAGTATTTTTCTAGAAACAGACATTTCATTAATTTATTTGATATTAATTGAAATAATTTATCTTTTGCTCAACTTCTATTCATAAAAAATTTATTAATATACTGCAAAAATTAATTGTCTTCTTAACATTGACCTATTATAGTGTCATATATTTCCTATAATTATTTCTAAATAAAAATAATTATTTTTTAATCTTCTCTTATGACTGCTTTCGTAATTAATTATACTTCGTTTCGTTTTAATGTAATTGTTCTGATGAATTGCATCAATTAATTATCAATTGTATCACTTACGTCAATTATACGTTATCACGTTCAATTTTCGCTGATTATTTAAAGAAATTTAATTTTTGTCTTGGATAATACGAAAATACAAAACATCGATGTCAAATGCAGTGAAGGGAAGGAATGTAGAATTGAAATTACTCGACATTTGACTAAAATCTGCAGTAGAAGTCATGTGTTTGTGACAGCGTTGTGTTGTTTCAGTATTGAAACAGCACCAGAGTTAAATTAAATTCTATTATTCGCTTAAATTCGAAATAAACAATTTCTGTATCTTGTATGTTGACGTATAAACAGTATTTATTAAGCAACATTTATTAATTCATTTTAAAAAGCCACTTAACAATTTATTTAAAAAGATGCGTGTACCATACTCATACTTATAATTGAAAGGTTCAATTCCTTAAAAGAAAGCTATTCTTAATGTAAATTATAAATATAATTTAATTCGAATTCATATAAATTGACCCTTTGCACTCGAAAGGTGAGCTTCAGTCACCATTTCATAAAATTTGGAAGATCGATATTAATTAATGTATCAAATTTAATATAATGTAACAGTGTACGATGTATCGAAATCAAACAATTCTACAATTCTATTATTATACAATTCTTTATTTACTGCTCAAAAAAGTATCGTCAGTTTTTTAGTAGGGAATCTTTGATTTTCTACTTTTCTCTAGCCAAAAAGTCGTCGAGTGCAAAGGGTTAATATTAAGGTAAAAGACATTACACACTTTTTAACCCTTTGCACTCGGCGATCTTTTCGTTACAGGAAAATAGTAATTCGAAAATTTTCCGCCATAAAGTCGACGATATTTCTAAAACGGTAAATAAGAAATCGTATGCAAATTAAGACGTAGAATTATTTTACTTCGATATTCCACGCATTGTTGGGTAATTGTAAATTTGATATATTAGTTAACATTTATCTTTAGAATCTGATTAAATGGCGACTGAGAGGCGCCTCTCGAGTTCAAAGGGCTAATTTTTCAGGTCACTATGTCAATAATTTATTTATTTTTCTTAAATAAAATTTACAAAATTTTTCGTCAACAGATTGTCTACTGTGGTTGTTAGAAGTGTGCAAAGCAAATGGTTACTATACTTATCAAGGTTCTCTCACCACTCCACCATACAGCGAATGTGTTATTTGGATTATTTCCACGGTTATCACGAAAATATCCGCTCGTCAGGTATTTCTATCTAAGCGGTTTCTTAGTATACATAACGCGTTATCTCTTGTGTCTGCTGTAGATAGATGCATTTAGAAACCTTTATGATGCGAAATGGAAGAATATATTGGAAAATAACAGAGAACAGCAACCTCTTCGCAGGAGAAGAATTTTATTCGCTACAAATAATGCTGTAAGATGAGCAAAGGAATTTTTTTATTATTATTTGTTTGCTTATTTTTATGCAAATATCGTCCATATAAAAAGTATAAGGGTCATTTGTATATTTGCTTTAAGAGGATCAATGAAAATATAATTTCTCACATATTATATGATTTATCCCATAATAATAATATTTTAATATATTAAAGAACAGTTTGTGTGAGTGTATATTTTTTAAATAAGGTACAAATTGATTTTGTTATAGAAAAAGTTTTAAATTTTATAAATATGAAATAGGAATGATGAAAGTGAAGATCAAATTTGTAATAGAAAAAATATAATGTTTCCAAAATATGAATAAACATTTGAGTAAAGTACTTGAAGACAAATAATCCGTCCTATAAAATCTATAAAATTATTATAATATATTAAAAACAAGTTTCTATCTGTACATACATTCTCAAATAAATTACATATTTATAATAAAATTTGTAACAAAGGAAATGTGAATTTATTAAATATTAAGTTTGTTAAATCTGAATAAATAATTAAAAATAGATAATGTAGTCTGTAATAACATTTTAATATATTAGAAAACAATCTATACCATTGTACAATTTTAAAGTAAAGCAAAATTTTACAACAGAGATCATTTTAGAAATATAAAGTTTGTAAGATGGAAATAAATGTCTGGAAATATTCAATCTTCGGAGCTTGAAGTTTGAATTTTTCAATTTTAGTTTACTTGTTTCCCAACATGTCACACAAGAATATTCCCTGCAACCATACCACACACGCGATACCCTATTCGCTATGTCGTATCTAAAGCAAAAGTAAACTTTCAGATATGTTTTGAACTAAAGTATCATAACTCCTTACAAGTTTCGATTTACCTTGCAACGATGTCAGAATATACTGGTTTAATTGGTACAGAGATAAGCCTTTAACGATTCACTAGGTTATGTGTCACGTATAAATAAAATACAAAAATTTCTATTTAAAAATTTAATTTTTCTTCGAGGCTTACCAACGACTGGTCAATCTCCAATTAATCTAGACGATAACATAGTACGGAAACGCAGATATACTCCACTTGTTTTAAATGGTCACTGGTTGAACGACGGAGAAGCACGATTATGCAATACGGGTATTACAGGTGATTAACGAAATACGACGATTTTCTTATCCACCGAATCGAATAATTATCACCTGAAATTTTAACAAGAAAACAGATCATCTATAAACGAGAATTTATTTATCTTTAATTTACTTTTTTAAATAAATTTATTCTAATTTATTAATATAAAAATAATTTTTTAATTTATTATAGTAATCCATATATTTCGACTTATCCTTTATAATTTTGTTTTTAATTTTTATCCGAGAGATTGACGAAATTCTTTGATATTAAATTCAATATTATGTAAAATTAACTAGTTCAGTCATATCTTTAATTTATAGACAATAATATTTATAGATAATATAGATAATTTATAGATATTTAATTTAATTTATATTTATATATTGAGGAAAAAATTATCGACATCAATAGTTACTATCTCACTGGTATTATTATAATATTATTAACATTATTTATTACATTATTATTACAGAATTAATGTATTTATTATTGATTATATGTTATTATAGAAGTATTATCTTTTATCATTGAGTATGTTATTGTTATAAAATTAGCATTATTAATTATTTATTATTTACTATATTATTATTGTAGTGTTAATATTATAGTATTACTTATTATTATTATTATTTATTCAGAAGAATTATAATATATAGTATTTTTAAATACTTCAAATTCTCACACACTTTTAAATATTCAGCGAAAGTTTCCTTAGGTGGAAACAGGATCCCATCCACAATTTGTGGTGGACCACTTTCGGACGACGTGTACGAATTTTCAAACGTGCATTTTCACTGGGGCGAAGATAATTGCAAGGGTGCTGAACACACTATCAATGATACTTGGTAAAAAGAAAGACAGGAAATTTCCACATTCGTGTTCTTAATTGCTATATCGTATTCTGTGTTATCAAGGTACTCAATGGAGGGTCACGCGGTACATTGGAATAGAAAATATATAACTATGGAAGAATGTTTCAGACACAAAGATGGTCTATGCTGTTTGGCGTATTTATTTTTAGTACGAATCTTTGATGTTTTGATTATTTTTATGGTTAAGACCTTTTTTCCAATATTTCTTATGAGAAGTACAAATTTTGCATAATTTTGAGAAAGGTACAACCAGCTTGTTGCGATTGCATTAATCCACAATTGGAAAGGATAACGGAATACTTGAAGCATATTCCAGATCCAGATATGGAAACGAAAATACCAGCTAGTAAGTAGCTTCAATATTGTTGTAATAATAAGCAGAAGATATTCTAGATAATTAGAATAATTAAGGAATTGTGTGTCATATTATTTGAAATATAATTAACAAAATTAATAAATATAATATACAATGATTTATACAATAATATCATAAAATATATTTAACAATTACGAAATTATTGAAAATAGATAAATAAATAAAATTTAACAGATTATGATTATTTGATAATTACACACTTTCAGTAACCAGAAAAAATAAAAGGATCTAAAATAAATCAATATTAAATCAAATGAATGGATGCATTATTTACACTAATTATTATAAAGGATAATGTTATTTTTAAATATTTCTAAATGACGTTTTCATTTTCTGATTATTAATTTGTTGTACACATCATTACATATAATAAATTGTAATTTTTATGTTTATTTCAGATTGTTTATCGTGGATGCGTTGGGCGACGTATTGTACGAGATACTATACTTACGCAGGATCATACAATGCAGGTGAATATCCAGAATGCATGACTTGGATAGTATTCCCCGTGGTAATACCCATACGACCCAGTGAAGTAAGTTGCAATAACACTATTATTACAGAAACTAATACTAATTAATACTCGTCCACAGCTGAACGAATTTCGAAAACTGAGAGACAGGTCTGGACAGTACATAAAATCAAATTGGCGGGAAATACAGTTACTCAAATGTAGACAAATATATCTGGCAGTCTCATAAATTCATATCCACCGTAAAATATTTTCCAGTCACGTTTTGTCAATTTTATTGTAACGCATGTTTGGTCAAATATACAGCAATTTATTTAATAACATTTCTAATTCTTGCATGCATTATGCATTACATTAATACTATATTTATATATAAAATAAATATCAATATAATATAATATAATTATACATTATACAGTAATATATATTTTGTTATTTATTATTCCAGTATTAACCCTAATCAAATACCATGTTGTAAATAATGTCTTCGTACGTACACATGAATACTACTACACATAATTATACACATAATTTTCACGTTTGATACAATTCATACTACACACAAATATTCAATGCATCATCGATGGTACTCTAATTACAGATCGAGAGTCATTGGTTTAGCACAAATACAAAGATTAACAGTTTCTGTATTTCGAGGGTAGCTTTCGAAGAAGTTAGGAGTGGTCAAAGGCCATTCACGCGAAGGCCTTTCTATGGCAAGGACCTTTGCCAAAGGTATCTTGATAGATGCGATGGTGATTTATAATCTGGACCTGAAAGGCTATGGTCAGGAAATGCAATTGCATTTGTCGACCTCATGACTGTCGCACATTGGGGTTCAAGACTCGACAGACACGATTCACAGCTGAAGTGTCAACTATGATACATGCTATCTTAACAACCAATATCACTAAATAACTTGAAAAAATAAATCTAACATTCGATAATCATCACAGTATCGCAAATTAATTACAAATGGATCCTTAATTAACTACAAAAATAATTAGGTCCTATTTAATACCAAAAAATTACCATAAATCTCACAATTTTATATAACACAGAGTCTGATTGTTCACTCATATCTACAAACATACTATCCATGGGGTTCATTCAAATTATTAAACGACTCTATGGACCCGAATATACCAACCAATGTTTCTCCCAATAATTTATAAATACGAATAAAGAAAATTTCTCCATAAAGACGAACATTTTTGGGGTGTATAGATGATTCGCTGACTACATGACTTAAATTCCTTTGCAAATGCGTATTACCCGATTTTGTTTGCCTATTTCGAGAACTATTACTCCGTATAGACACCTGAGACGGGTCGCCCAGCATAGTATAACTCATCTCTGAAGCCATGCCAGGTGTGTCCTCGTACTCCTTCACGAAGTAGGCTTTCATCGCGAACTCGTTCTCGATTTCAAACCGATTGAAAAACGCGCATAATAAATTATACACCACTTCGTATTTATCATACTGCACAGCCCTGTACCAAGTAGGTTTCAGACTTTCCTTATACAGTTCAACGAAACGCGAAAACAGGTTGTTTCTCTTCTCGGAGTCCTTAATTTTCAACAAACCGTCTCGAATTTCGTCCAACAGCATGCTCCAACGACGTTCCGTTTGATTGGTCACGGTGAAATAAAGCTTATGTAGCTCTATCAAGATGTTTGGACTGTAATGACACATTGGATTCTTCGCGATGAAGAGATCTGGCTCCAAGAACAGGCTACTGTACGGAGGATTCGGATGCTTAACAGTGCTAAACCTTTCGATGATATCGTCGATTATCTGTCGAATCGCGGTGTTCCTGATGCAACGGTTCAAATACTCATCCACCATTTGCTCCTGATTAGGCTTCCCTGTCTGAGCGGTCGAGGGTGCAGCGCAACCCCAGAATCGGAACACCAGGGGCGAGGAGCACAGCACAGGGCTAGTGACGAGTTTCCAAAATTCTGTGGACATGTGCGGATTTCGAGGTCGATACCATATCTTCAGCTTCGAGATCTGCCCCGGGAGAATCACTCCTTTCGTCTTGTTAAAGAAAAAGGGACTGATCCGCCTGCTGACAGGAGTCACTTGGGATGGAAAGGTTGTTTGCCTCCATTGGTAAATGATCACGCGATTTCCTTTATTCTCGAACACGATCTCCTTCTCTGCTCTCTCGTTAACCTTACCAGAGAAAACCAAACTCCATACAATAGGATCCGACTTGGCTTCTACGTTCCTCGAAGCAGGTCTCTGCCAAACTATTTCGAGGTCTTGAATCTTCAGCACGATCGACTGCTCTGGGTAGCATTCGCAACAGGATTTGTATTTTATTTTCCCTTCTCCTCCCTCCTCCTCTCCTATCTCCTCATCTGCGTCTGAAATTGTTATCGGAGGAATCCTTGGTTGCACTTCTCTCTTCGGTGGGACGTAGTTCTTGATCACCAGGTCCTCCATGTCTGGCTCCTTTGCCACGAGAGTCGTTATTTCTTTCCTCAATTCCTGCCTCCTGCTCGTCAAATACCCGCTACGTTTCCACAGTGGTTCCTTTGATCTCAAGCCAACCAGATGCTTCTCTTTTTCTATCAGATCAGGCAGACCGACGTAAGTCAATTCCGGGATTACGTTTAGTTCTTTCTTGCTCGGCGTGAATGAGATGTCTGGCAAGCAGGGATCACCGCGATTGGGTAGCTTCTGCGGGGTTCTCCAGAACTCTGGTCCACCTCGATACTTGTCAGGGAGGACAGGCACAGGCACTGATGCATAGTCTATCAGATTCCTCATCTCGACCAACGGTCGCACCTTCTCGCAGGAGTTCATCACTTGGTCAGCTGGTTGGCGACCCGTCATCGACTCGATACGACGGTATTGGGCCTTTCGTATGTCCAACCACCTCTGCCAATTCTCCAGACGGCGGTCTTTAGGGTGGTACGCGCTAGGGTGCACGAGTCCATCGCGCACTGACACGGTCGTCGTGAATTGCCTCACCCATTTCTTCGGCTCATCCGATTTACCAATTTTTCTGGCGTAGTCCATGTATCTAGAAGAATTATTCGGAGCGTGAGTATCATGGGATTTTGTCCTTTCTCGAATCACCTGAACTTGGTATAGAGGTAGAGGCTGTTTCGATGGTAGAGGAATCGAAGTCCAGTCATTTAGGCCCAACTTCATCTAAATTAGAAATGAACTCGACAGGTAAGCGAGATTTAATGTATTCTACGTGAATTAATCTTGAACAGGAGACTTATCCAGTTTGCTGTGGTTCGTTCGATCAATCGTTTACGTTCACCATGTACTTGCATAGAACAGATTGCAGCCAACGAACAAAATGCTTTGCATATTCAAACCTTACTAGAAACCGACGGTACCTTGGGGTCTCCCATTGATCTGGACATTGCTCGTATGAATGTCATTGAACTGGATCCGTTGAAATGGATTGGCATGGATGTGCCACCGAGGAAACTGAAAGTGACCAACACAGGTTTCACAGGTATCGATCTGTTGGGAATATTGATAATAATTTATTGCTCATATGGTTCATATGGCATTGGTGTTAATTGTATTTTATCGTAGTAATTGTTAGCGCAAAATGGCAGGACGAGCGTCCATGTCTTACTGGAGGACCATTTCAAGGGAGATATATATTTGGACAAATTCATTTCCATTGGGGAAAGAACGAAATGAATGGCAGTGATCATACTATTGATGGTGCAAGGTTTAAACGTATTTTAAGTTGTCATAACGTGTTTTACATTTTTAACTTGTCTTGTTAATTTGTTATTATTTTTTCTTACTTTATGTATATAATATATTACAATAATATGAACGAATATTAAAATAATTGAAGTTAAAGAATTAACTCGGATTAAAGAATTGGTGAATTGACAACAAGAGTTTGAGAAGATATTTAGAAATTTTATCTATATTTTATTTATACATTTATAAATTCTCCTCTTCTAATTGAAAATTTACATTTAATTTTTAAAAAACTAATATAAATTTGTTTGGTATACCAAAAATGTTATTTAGAATGATAAATGAATTTTCAAAAACAGAAATAATAATAGTTTTATTAGTTTAAAAGTTAGATAATAGTTTAATAGTTTTATTTACTTTAAACCAAAATTATTTATTCTTTGCATAATTTTCAATGCAATTTAATTTTTTATTGGGAGTTACTTAAATTTGTTAATAATATATCGAAAAATATGCAAGTGGGTTTATCCTTTCAATAATCAATAATATAATTTATTACATCAATTTTTATAAATAATATTTATTTGTTAGACCACCCTATGCATTTTTTACGAATATTTTCCGTTTCTAATGAAATGTATAAAAATCAAAAAAATTTAATTTGAAAATCTAAGAAACAAACTGAATTTTATAGTAAATTTTTCCCATAAATCTTCATTCAAGCACGTAAATAAATTCACTTGGAAAAGTCGCAATAAATATTTTGTTTATACTGTGATGACACGATATTTTATAATACCAATTTAAGAAATTATACCGCTTAATTTATTTCAAAAGATCCATTGATACATAATAATTTTAATCGAAATACGGGAAATATATTAATATTTTCGAAATTTTATTCAAAGTATGCCTATGGAAATCCATGTCGTGCATTTCAAGGAGGAATATGAAACGTTAGAATCGGCACTTAAGCGACCTAACGGTGTAATCGTATTGGTGTATTTTTGTAAGGTGATACATTCAAATGATTACATTAAATAAAACATAAAAATGTGTAATACGTAATCAACGAAGCATCACGATTCTCAGTTACAGAATGAATCGAATCCATTCATGGAAGAAATCGTGAAAAACTTGCCCACAATTCGTACAGCGCATTCGTCAATTCGCATAAACCCTTTCAAACTAACGGACCTCCTGCCAGCATTCTCAGCAGACTATTTCCTATACTGGGGAGCCATAACAACAACGCAAAATGTGCACAGTATTCTCTGGATAATCTGCAGAGAACCAATTGGAATTAGCATTATGCAAGTAAATCGATATTAATATTTTACAATTCTTAATTCTTGAAATTTTTATTTCGAATTATCTTTATTCGCAAATTTTTAGAAACATGTTTATTCTTAAAATTTGTTTTCCTCGTAATAATATATAATAATTAGAAATTGTGGATTTAATAAAGTATTAAATTTATCAATAGGTTAAGCATGAACTTATTATAGAAAAAGAGTGGTATTATCCTGTGAGATAACCAATGTTACCATATGTTGTAATCTGTTATTTTAATTTACCATAAATTTCAGTAAGAGGAGAGTTCAGAATGAGGAATGTAAAATATAGTAGATTCAACCATCAGATCTTGTCTAATACCGTTTTACCAATTTTAATATATCGTATTTTCCAAGCTTGCAGAGTTTCGCACTATGAAAGACGAAAAAGGTGTGCCTATTTTAACCAATATACGTCCACTGAAAGGGAAACATCAAAGAAGCGTTTTCCACGTTTGTCCATCGGGATCGACATACGCCTCACTTTTACCAATTCCACGTGACACCCAATCGATTCACACAGTAAAAAGCACTGACTCTAATGAAACGCAGTGATTCCCTTGTACCATTTATCGTTAAAAACTGCTACAGTAAAATCGTGTGTAAGTAACGTTAACTTGAATAATACTTAGTACGCAATGATATATTATTGTTATAATAAATTCGAATATTACGTGATTTAAAACGATGCAACGATACAGAACACAAGCAACAGCAAAGTTACTTTCTACGTCTTCTACGTCTCTTGCTTCTTTCCTTCTTCAGATCGCAGTCAGGATACAAGAGAGAACAGTCAGCGCCACCCAGGCCGAGAATAGAAGCTTTTACAGAATCCAACATTGCCGACCACGGAGATTTCTTTAACATCCTGCCAGATACCCAACTCATTCCTAAACTGGAAAGATTGATTCCGTACTTATCCATACTTATATTCACATATAACCTTATTATCTCTAGATATTTAAAATAATTTTTCAAAATATTACGTATAATTTCAAACATTTCTCCATATATTTCTTTACACAGTGTTACGTGAAGTAATTTTAATTAATTAATTATTATTTTTATCAGCTTCCAGTCACTCCACAACAGCTTTTACTAATTTTTATTACTTATTTGTATGACTTACTGAACGTGATTTTATTTACTGAAGCTTTCAAAGAATTTATTGATCAAAATTTTGCACTGAATATTAATTTAGCAGTTTAAAATATTAGTGAAAATTAGGAGTGTTTTTGTATCTTACCTCCAAACAGGTACCCAAATTTTACGTGCATCTTTAATCTGTGTAGAGCGTTGATTATTTTCGCAAAGGACTCTGCGAATACAGTTACCGGAATCCATGTCAGCGACAAGAGCGGCCTCTATACTTCTTAGGACACTGTAAGACAACTCGTTCAAATCTTCGTGGCTAGCATATGATAAAGGTAATCCATCGGTATTTCTCTTCACGCGTCTAACCGTAGTCACTGTCGCCATGGTGGTATTCATGTTGGTCTAGATCAAATGAAATATTAAAAATATGAAAAATTAACAATGGGTAACATAATTCGTTATATTTAAAATGTAAATGTTTACCGTGGCATTCATTAGCAATTGTATAATGAATAACCCAAAGGCTAGAAACGCCAGAGCAGTGAGAGCAATCTCAAAGAAGTCCTTTATCGATAGATCATTTCCCTTTCCTTTGTAGGAAGGTTTATAGTAATCTTCTTCCTGATCATGATAGATAGGGGCAGTGTAGTAGTGTTCCTCGTGTACAGCGGGAAAGGTTTCAGTATGATGGACATAATGCTCACCGCCGTGACCGTAAGCAGGGACGTAGGCAGGACCATAATAAATATTGTGTCCCGAAGAGGATGAAAGCATGTGATCTGTCAAAGGTAGAATTTTAAAAAATTCAATGATAGTTGCTATTAAATATAATCATAAATCTTTTGGATCATCCATGTAACTTAATTATCACTACTGTTTTGGCATTGTAGAGAGGTTAGGATTCGTTACCCTCGTCTTCGTTATGTTCTCCATAGAGACCTACTTTACCGGAAGGTAAAGGGGCTTGCATCGCGTAGCCAGTAACCTCACCATCGAATTCATCGAAATTTTCGTTGTGAACACCGAGCTTCTTTTTCATTTTCTTTTGTGGGATATAATGTCGATACACGTCGTCCAAGGTTGTCCTTCTATGTAAAAATATACACTTTCGACTTATAATTTTACTCAAGGAGGATGTTAGAAAAGGGCCATTTTTAACATCCCTTGGAAATGAAAAGTTTCTTCAGGTTTACTAAGAGCATCTTCCAAGGAATAAAAATTCACTTTGTTGAGAAACGATGGAAAAATTGTCAAGTTGTCAAATTTGTTCAAAATTGATTTTATCACCAACGAAATTTGAAATGAAAAAATTTTATTCTTTATTTTTGATTTGTTTCTTCATGTAGAATTACCTCCTTTCCGGTTATACTACCATTTCTGGGACACCCTATATTTAGTCAGTCTAATTTTCAAATATTTTGACTTTAATTCTAATTTTCATATATTCACGACTTTTCCATCATTTCTCGACAAAGTAATAAAAGAACTTTTTGTTCCTTATAAGATGCCCTTGGAAGTCCTGATGGAATTTTTCATTTCCAGGCGATGCCAAAAATGGCCTTTCTTTAACATTCTTTAAAATGGTCCTGAATTCCCAAAGGCTATCATGGACGAAATTCCAAATATTTTTGGCGTGAGAAAATTTTGAAAAATTTAACCACTGGCAGTACTAATTCAATAGGTATTTATTAACACCGTCTGTAACACTATTTGTATATAAATTTTCCTATATGCTTTACTATAAAAATAGCAAGAAAAATAAAATTAAGGTCATATTTATGACAGCTTTTCACGAATTAATAATTTAAATTTTTGTGTAAATTCTATGCATAAGTAATTGGAAAAGAGTTTCCTCGTTGATTTAGAATTAGTGATTACTTTTAGTAATATTTACCTTTGTAGCCAGTTTTTGTATTTTGAACTACCTTCGTCCGCCAACAATTTGTCGTGAACAGTGACATTATCGTTGTCCATTAAATCATACGTATCACCCTGTTCTGTCATATCGAGTCTTCTTTTAGTTCTAGGTGACTTCATTACTTTTACTATTTCCTCAGCCATGTAACCGTGACACAAGTATTCATTCATCTTTTTCCTAGCATGATATATCATTAAACGTAAATTTTACATGTTATTAATATTCGATAAACTAATACATTTGTCGATCACTTTGAAACTAAGTATTTACATTATAAATTTACTTTATAAATATGGCTATAATACTTTACAGTATTTAGAAGTGGTTAATTAAAGAAGTAATTATATGTTATTCTAAATGAACTCATTGATATGTAGAATAATTCACATATAAATACATTTAATACATAATGAAAAGTATTCATATCATCAATTATAATTAAAAATCTTAATATTATTAATAATAATAAAAAATATTTAATAACTGTAACTAAAGATATTACTATTTTTAACTACAATTAAAAATTCTAATATTATCAGCAATCACTGCGGATATTAATCAAACAATTATTTATTTTAAAACTAACTTATGAACTTTAATTAAAGATATTAATACTATTAACTACAATTATGAATACTGATATTATTAATTAATAATTGCGAATATTAACCAAACAAAATAAAAATTGTTTCAATAAAACTAACTTATGATCCATAATTAAATATATTAATATCATTAATTATATTTGAAAATACTAATATTGTCAACTGATCACAGAAAATACTAACTAAACAAAATAATTATCATTTCAACGAAACTAACTTACGAACAATTATCACAGATATTAATATTATTAACAATAATTTAAAAAAATTATATATATAAACAAAGTACACTAACACAAAGCATTTCTTATCGTCCACAGACTTACCTGTGATATTCCATTTCACTTAGCGCTTTGTAAATGGATCCATCTACCACTTCACTCTCAGAATCTTTCGTTGTGTTATCGCTTACTTGTTGATCCGCAAACAAAAAGGTCCCCGGTAAAAGATCCACTGAAAGTATGTCGTCCTCGTCGATACAAAACTCATTACCATCATCGAAACATTGTTCCACGGAATTTACATAAGTGCTCGGAAAAATCCAGACGAAGATCACGATAAATCGAACACCCCTGAACGGACACATTTATGATAACATTCACGAGTATCTGTGCAAACAGAATATCGTCGCGTTTTACAATGGTACAGGGAAGACTGACAAAACGGAAACACGCTCCTGAAAACACGTTCAACTGCTAGAAATAATTGCTTTAACCGTATGTTTGTTTAAAGAGCGTTGACAAACTTCCCTAATCGGAATAACAGTTAGTTTTTAATGAGACTTGCTCCGATTTTCCAGATATTACGCTCATGAATAGTTTAGGCTTCGTAATGTTTAATATTCCAACGAAAAATTATACATGGAGTGAGATAAATTAAATTTTAGAAATTATTTTCTTCTTCTCTTCTAGCTTAATGTAAGCACGAAGTTCACTTTTCCTTCAAATCAAATAACGATTCAATTTTCCTTCAAATTAAATGAGGATTCAATTTTCCTTCGAATCAAATCAAATCAAATAAAAATCAGGAGACCAATAATTTTATGTGACACAAGTTCTTTTAGAAGAATATGGCTGGTTAATTAACACTCGAAAGTGATAATGATAAATTCCCAAAAATTTTTATAATGGTCGAAAGAGGTATAGGAACCTAATCACAGGATGTAAAAGCAATCCTATCGATGCAATAGCAACTTTTATTACAATATGGAACTAAAAATCTCGGTATATGATCTATATATGTGAATTTTGTATTAAAATGAACGGAAATTATTTCATAGGTCTCCAAATATGAAAATGTACACTTACATTTGCATCTGCATATGTATCAATTTTTATCGATATTAATAATAATTGCATTGATAACCCTAAACTAACATATTTCTAAACTAATGTTTTTCTAACCTAACCAATATCTCATGTTCAATCTATTGCATAAAAATTTCACGTAAATAAAATAAAAATTAAAAAAGAATTGTCTACAGTAAAATAATAAAAATTGGAAAAGATGGAGGAGATTCTTTCTGTATTTTATATTGATTAGACTTTTTTGAGTTTTGTCTATGAATACTACAAGCCCTTAGCATCTCGTACCCTTTTCCTTGTCACCCCGTATGTACATTTGGGCACATGTCTAATCCCACATCGGTCGATGACACTACCAGCCGATTTACACGTAATCCGACACCTATGATTAAATACGTTTATTAAAAACCACTTACACCGCTCTTATGAATGTTTTAGGAGCGGAGGGTTTGTCGGGATGGCTCGGATGGGTCGGCGAGATGAGGTAATGGGGGCTTTGTTCCCCTGGGAACTCGCTCACCTGTCTAATATCTCGCGAGAGTGGCTATATCTGTGTCCATAGCAATAGCGACCAGTTATACATGGAGGTTACTGAAAATTAATCGGCCAGTTTTAAAAGAAACCATTTCCTTGTCTCCGATCTACAACGATCTTCAGAGTTCAGGCTAAACAGATCATCTTTGTCATGAGACATCTTCACTTTTAACTAATCTCAAACCTCGCGAGATGAAATCTTAGGTAGACACGAATCAAAAATATTTGGAGTAACACAGTTTTACGAAATGTTTTGTATCTTTCAGAATCGCTAATTTAGGTTAGGTTTCGGTTATCACCGGTAACTAACCTCAAATTCCAAAAGTAGAATCTTAGGTGAAAACGAATCTATAAATATTTCGAGTAACGAAATTTAATGAAATGTATTATATCTTCCAGAATCGTTGGTTTAGGTTAGGTTTGGATTGTCAGTGGTAACTAACCTCAAATTTCGTAAGGTAGAATCTTAAGCGAAAGTAAATCTAAAAATATTTCGAGTGACAAAGTTTTCCAAAATTTATTATATCTTCTAAAATCTCTGATAAAGGTTAGGTTTGGGTTATCATTAATAGCTAACCTCAAATGTATTGGATAGAATCTTAGATAGTAACGAATCTAAAAATGTCTAGAGTAACAAACTTTGACGAAATTTATTAAATTTTGTAGAATCGCTGGTTTAGGTTAGGTTTGGGTTGTCACTGGCAACTAACTTCAAATCTTGTGAGGTAGAACCTTAGGTAAAAATGATTCTACAAATATTTCGAACGACAAAGTTTGACAAAATCTATTAAATTTTCCAAAATTACTGGTTCAGGTTTAATTTGGATTGTCACTGGTAACTAACCTCAAATTTCATGAGGTAGGATCTTAGTTAATAACGAATCTAAAAATATTTCCAATAACAAGGGCTTATGAAATGTATTATATCTTCCGAAATCTTTGGTTTAGGTTAGGTTAGGTCTTCTATAACCTTAGTTAATAACGAATCTAAAAATATTGTTAGTAACTAAAGCTTATGAAATGTATTATATCTTCCGAAATTTCTGGTTTACATTAGATTGGGTTATCATTGACAACTAACTTCAAATTTCTTAAAACAGAATCTTATGTAGAAACGAATCTGCGGGTATTCCGTCGAGTAAGAAAGTCTAACGAAATGTATTATATCTTCCAGAATCGCTGGTTTGCAGCCAGGGTGTGGCATCGATAAACTCTCCGTGTGTGAAAGCGTTCCACGGCAATTTGTACGGGCGTTAGTACACCCTCCTTTTCTCAGGTGTTTGATTGATCGTTTCAATTACGTGGCACAGCGTGCATCAAACGCAAAAGTAAAGTCCGTATCGGTAGGGCGATCGTCCATTCGGCTGTTTCACCGAGCTTTTGCACAAATGATGTAACAGTTTCGTTCGGGAAATCTGTCGACCGAGTGATTCAACCACTCCTGGTACAATTTGGACGATAATGGCTGGTTCAGACGGTGCGATTTTCCAACCAATTCGGCCATTTTGATGAGTCAGTAATGACCGAGTAAAGTACTCATACGATTTTCATTTCATTTTCATTGAAAATTAAATTCCTTAGTATATACTTTCCTTGTCAGACTATTAACCCTTTGCATTCGGCGATTTTTTCGTTACAGGAACATAATAATTCGAAGACCTCCTGCCATAAGGTCGACGATATTTCTAAAACGGTAAATAAGAAACTGTATGCAAATTAAGACGTAGAATTATTTTATTTTAGATCGAATAATTATTTTATTTTATTTCGATATTCCCCGCATTATTGGGTAATTGTAAATTTGATATGTTAATTAACATCCATCTTTAGAATCTGATTAAATGGCGACTGATTATGAGAGGAGCCTCTCGAGTGCAAACGGTTAAATGTCAAAATATGACAGATTTGGATTATTACTGATTAGATAATTTTTCCAAAAATTTTTGTATACCTACTTTCCTCGTTTGTTTTTCAAATGTAGAACTCTGTGAAAATTCTCTATTCTTTATTATTAAATTTGCTAATTTTTCCGAAATTATTTTTCTCTTCTCGAAGATTGCATAATGTCTTATTATTGTATAATGTTTGAGTGATCAGCCTTGAATTATATATTTATAATAATTATTAAGGTGGAATCACGAAAATAGTAGTATATATGTAGATATATTTTCAGTTTCGACGAAGGTCGAAATTAGTTTTGCCAATGTAAGATTGATATTTTTAGGTATTGCGAAATGAAAAATTTTGAGATGGGTAATTTTGGTGGTTTCAGTGTTAATCGATGCACGAAACGAGAGAAACGCGAGTTCTGTCGCGACGACGCAAATTGTTGGCAGGACCCTCTTAAAGATAGACGACAATCATTTTCCCAAATATTTTGAAAGGCGTTTTAAGGGTCCGTAATGGTTTCTCGGAAGAGATGCTCGTCCGCGAAATTCCGTGTGCGCCGACCATGTCGTTACTTCCTCCTTTCACACCTAACGAAAAGACGATGCACGGCATTTCGTTTCATGTAACCGGGACTCAATATTTGTTCTCGTCACTTGCACGCTTAAATTTCTTAAGAATGCTCGTAAACCACGCATAAAGAGTACCATATTTTCCTTTTCTTTTTTTATTCTCTTTTTTACGAACGCGTAACTGTGATCTTTATCGATCGTTTAAGTAATTTTGAACACTGGTACTGTCATAATTGCATTTTATTCAAATTTCTTTTGGGTGGATGCATCAGTCATTCTTGACTCTTTTTGGTACACCCAAGTTTGAGTATAGCTATTATTTTGAGAATAATTATACTTTATGGGGTAAAATCATAATTTACATATAAGAAAATTCGATTTAATTTTTAATATATGTTAATATCAATTGGAGATAAGTTGTGATGATTCTGTAGCTATAATAATTAATATATCTAATGAATTTATTTACATATATGAATTATAGGTTTAAATATTTTGCTATGAAATGTTTA
>NW_016911621.1:147294-172006 GCF_001483705.2 Eufriesea mexicana | reverse complement strand
TACTATAATAACACTAATAATATATAATAATATATAACACTAATTTAAAATTATATATATACACTTAATATATAACGCTAATAATATACCATAATAACACTAATAATATATAATAATATATAACACAATAATATATAACACTAATTTCGAATTATATATATATATATAATTATATATGTCAATAACAATAGAGGAGCACTTTCAAAGAATAGTACTTTTAGAAATTGGACCTTCTTTCTATTCTCACAATTTTGTAGTGTATTGCTTTTTATATTAATATTTTATATTATTTTATATTAATGACAAAATTTATTTAATATTCATAGTATAGGCATGTATAGCTATGGCGATTTAGTAACAAAGAAAGGTTCCAATTTTCCTGATATTTCAAATGAAGCCTTTTCTAAATTAATTAAACCCTCAGGTGATTGTTTAGCAATTTTTTCCCATATTCCTATATTTATTTTTCCTATATTTGTCACTATATGTGGAAGATCCATACCCTTTGTATATAGATTGTAATATATTAGGTATAACCGATAAAATATAATTACTTTTCACAAACTTGATACAGAATCACAATAATTAACAATTATTGCACAATTATTAAATAGATATTTAAATATCGTACATTAATTCTTATTATGTTATATTATACTATATATCTTTGTGTGTTGTTATATAATTTTCATCATGAGCAACTAAACATCAGTCAAGAAAAACTGATGTGACAAACAAGACAAAAAGTGTACACAATCGTGAATGGTTCTTTAACAGTTGCAGTGTGGAACTCAATAGATTTACGACGTGTGAGGATGAACATTGAGATTGGGCCGGTTTGAGTGGAAAACTAATGGTACCTCTTCCCCTAGAAATGCACGGCATTTCAAACCTGTAAACAGAACTAGCTCGATACGGTTCGATAAAATGTATCGTTAAGGTGAAGAACCGTGAATCTCAAATATCACAAATTTATCTGAAATTATTTATCTTCGCGTTTGTCAGACGATTCAGCTACAATCTTGACTCCAAAAATTATGATGAATACATTTATTTTTCATTTAAAGAAACTATACATCCTATTCAAAATTTACGAATTAAATTCTAGATAAACTCTTGATTTAATTATATCTAATATTATGTCTCAAATTATCTAATAATATTTTATTTAATAACAAAATATAGAAGACCCTATTTCGTTATGAATGATAATAAATATATATATATAATTTAAAATTCAGTTATAAAAATCAAAATTTCGCGAATGAGAAGAGTTCTACAGAATTTTAATCCCTTTTTTATCTGATTTTCCTTCAACTTTATTAGATCAAATTTGCTATTTACATATTTCTTATAGGAATATGATAAAATAGGAATATTTAAAGAAATAGAAATATTTATGAAAATAGGAATATTTGTAGCAATAAAAATATTTTGAGAATAGGAATATTTATGAAAATAGAAATATTTCAAAAATAGGAATATTTAAAAAAATGAGAATATTTTGAAAATAGAAATATTTATGCAATGAGAAATATCTTGAAAATAGGAATATTTAAAAAATAGGAATATTTACGAAAATGGGAATATTTTGAAAATAGAAATATTTGTGCAATGAGAAATATCTTGAAAATAGGAATATTTATAAAAATGGGAATATTTCAAAAATAGGAATATCTACGAAAATGAAAATATTTTGAAAATAGAAATATTTATGCAATGAGAAATATCTTAAAAATAGGAATATTTATGGAAACGGAAATATTTTGTAAATCCACAGAAGCTTTACTCTAATAATTAAGTAACGTGCAAATTCTTCTCTCCCTTCTTTTTAAGGTGTTCATAAAAGAACTTAAGGCAGCCCGTGAGAACCACTGTAAGGAGTTTAGTAAACGCGTGAAGAAGTGTTTTGCGGTACTTTTTCACGTCGTTCTCCGTATGGCAGAAGCGTTTATCCATTGCGAGAGTGTATATGGGATAGAGAGGGAACCATTAGTTTGCTGACATAAAGCCCTGAAATAGAGGGGTCGAAGAAGGCGGACGCTACGGAAGAGCATGCGCCTCCAAGAGCCAATCGGAGTACCGCTTTCTGATCCCTGATGAACACTTTTTCGGTAGATAAAGTTTGCTACTGCGCATATCGTGCTATTAAACCAACATGTTCCCCGGGATATCCATAGTGCAAAGATGACAATGACAATGTGCTTACATGGAATTACATAATAATGACGCGACGCGAAATGGAGTCTCAATAGCGACACCTATTCCTCTTCTTACGTTTCACTGTACTCCATTTTGCAGACAAATAAGCCGCATTCAAAAATAATTATCGAATTTAAACAATATTAACTAAATATTCAAAAGATATTAAAAAATGAGCAATTTTTATTCTAAAATTATCACTAATAGTTAAAAACACTAGAGTTACTAGATTGACAAAAGTAACTAGTTTCAGATAGTTTACTTTTTGTACTATGGAAAACATGAAATTGACTATAGTAAAATTAATGTTAATTTTCACTGAAATAAAAATGTAAGTATATATATTTAATTTTTCATTACAGTTTTATGGAATTCTAATTATTATTATCTGTGTATATTCATCTAGTTAGATAAAAATTATAAGATGGCAGTTCTAATGTAAATTGAGAAGCTATCTTGTTAACTACTCGTCTATAGCAATCGAATTTTTCAAAATATACGTGTATATATTATACTTTATACTAAATATATTAAATATCGGTATACATTTTATACACTGATACACTTCATATTTTATTTTCTAAAATACGTGTTTTAAAATTATATCTTTTATTAAGTCTATTTTCAATTTCAATCCATGTATCTCAGCACATGAATTCGTAAAAATTCGTAAATCATTACTTTGCTTCTTAATTCTTTTATATTGTATCGATTATATCTTTTGTATTTTATATTTTTAAATTTTATTATATCTTTCATATTTATATTCTATATATAGCACTACTATACCAATACCTAAGAAAAATAAACTCACTCAAAAATCTAGGAAAACATTAGTACATTACAAGAAACTTCAAGATTCGAAACTAGAACCAAAGATACTATCTAAACCGAATACATCTTATTCTTTTCGAACTCACGTCACCTAACCCATCACTAGAACCTAACCTCTTATTCCATCATCCCATCCAGGTTCAACTCAAAATGGACAAGATTAGGCTTGACAAATCTGACTAACTCCACTATTTATTACGATTTAACATTAGAACTACCGATCTTTAATGGGTACCTAACTACAACGCGCACAGATTATAGTAATTTCAGCGGAATACGAGTGAATATATCGATTACAGTTCTTTCTTAATACGAGTTGATACCAATTTTATTCTTAAAGCAGGTGACTGGAAAAAGGAAAATTCTGGACTGGGAAAATTCATTATGACTGGGTTGGTAGTTCTAGTGTTAACAACCTGGAATTTTCAGGTCACAGTGAATCCTGAACCCAAAATCCTGGAAGAAGGAGCGTCTGAAGATGTTTAGCAAGAGAGTAGGTATTCTATCGATTTATCGCAGTACATGATAGTAAAGCAACGTTAAACCAGTGTGAATAAGCTTTTGACCCCTACTCCGATCAGGTAACAGAAGCGAGTGGGGGTTCCTGGCGCGAGATGTTAGTCCAGCAAGGTAGGATGACCTTCCCTCAGGAGCTGCTGGTGGGGAGGCTGGGAGGTTCTTCTGGACCACAGACACGTGCCACCTGTCATACATTTCGAGGTGCTAGCTTTCGGAAGGCTGAGAGGGAGATTAGTCGTAGATTAGATCTTAAATGCGGAGCAAAGATTGACAAGCCTGACGAATCCCTCGTGGTAACACGGATAGTTAAACATCGAATCAACGTCCCGAACATAATCGAATCCTGTTTACGTCAGTCGTGGCTGAAAGATGAAGGATGGACTGGTGTGCAAGAATCCGGACGCTGTTTTGAGCAAGAATCCAATTGCTAGTTTGACCAAGACATCTCGCGGGGACAGGATAAGTGTGATCTGAGGTGGCTCTAGAGTATGAACGCGAATAGCTGTTGGTAGATCGAATGCTCGAAACGAGTTGGTAAATCCAATTGGTGGAATCCAAGTGTGCGAGAAGTTGACAACGAAGATCCAAGTGCGAGGAGTTTGACAACGAAGTCCGATGACATTGCCGACGATGGAGCTTTATCAGCATCACGGTAAGGTGAACAACGAAGTGTATGATCTTCGAAGGGCCTCCATGCAGCAGGAAGTGACGAAGACCAGAATCGTGGACGACGTGTACGAAAGAACGAGGGAAGATCGTGAACGATTCGTGAAGTCGCCTGGTAGCCATCAAGACACGGTGGAGTATGCATCCGATTCGAGCAGTGAAAGTTACAGAGAGATTCATAGGAAGCAAATAGAGAGAAAGAATTGTTCGCCAGTCGCCGCGTCTAGTGCTTTCACGATTGATAATATTCTTGGAAGACACGAGAAGAAGGACATCGATGTGTCTGCTGGATTAAACGGTGCCGAGGACAGAGAGGAAGAGCAGGAAGAGAGGGACGAGAAAATGGACGATAGTCAGTTTATCAGACCAACTGCCATATCTGCTGCTCATTCTGGTAAAATTTCAAGATAAAGAAGTATTCGTTCTTTTGGTTCATTGATCATCGATTTTCGATTATTCAACTGGGTTTTGGAAAATGGGTTACATATGTGTATGTGTTAGGTTTGTTTGGGGATAGATAGGTCCAATTTGCATTTTAAATGATCCAAAACGACTGTCATGTTTGATTAACATTGTTGTAATTATCACACTTTTATTAATTATGGAACTTCGTTTTAATATAATTAATTTATTTATTTACATAATAGAGAGAATCGATTAATTTTTGAAGTTATAGATTAAAATAAGAATTATGCTTGACAGTTAATACTTCTGTTTTTGAGCGGTTTGAAAATTGTCATTTTGTTTACTATATTGTTGCTAATGCACTATTTTTGATTGTGGATTTTTATTTCGACAAAACTTTTTCTCGTATTTTGTAATAAATATGATATTGCCAAAGGAATCAATCAATTTTTAAATTCATAAAGTACAGTAAAAATTATTTTCATCGAATGGTAACATTTTATTTGTCTTATTGTAACACTTTCTTTAATAATAAACCTCTATTTTAATGAAATCATCTGTTCATATGTTTTATAACAAATTAAAACTGTTATCAAGAAAGTTAATTGCTTTGAATCGTTTAAAACAGAAGTATAATCTAGTGAACATAATTTTTATTTTATTTTGTGATTTTTTAAATTAATTGATCCACTTGGTAATATCTCATTCATTACAAAGTAACATAATATTTATTTACAATGAAGAGCATATTAATAACAATGAAATATACATATAATGATGATTGTTTTGGATTATTAGGACAGAAATATACTTTTGATTTGTGAGTTTAATAATTAATTACCATTCATTATAATATAATATTATATAGTTAATGAAGAACAGGATCCAAATAGTATATATATTTCAGTTACAATAACAATATTGCAATTTCTATAATATTTTCAATCTACTAAATGTTTATTAACATTTTCAACATTTTATCTAATGTTTAAGACTGCTCACTTACCATTTAATAAGCTAATACTAAATAATATAATACATTAATTATAAAAATTAATTGTCATTACCCTATCATTAAAAATACACTCTTCTTCATTGTAGACGTCTATTTTAATAGAACCACCTTTTTTAATCCACATATATATGAATTACAATAAATATACTGTTAATAAAAAAATCAATTAATTTTTGAACTCACAAATTGCAAATAAGAAGCTTTTTGGAAGATTGTAATTTTTCGAAGTAGTCTTTGTTCTTAATTATCACATTTCTATAATTTATTCTTTATTATAATCTTATTCTTCATATATTGAAGATAAAATGGAAGCAATATCGAATATATACATATATGTTCTATTATTATTTATTTTTGCTTTCCTATATTATTATTTTATTTCATTTTACATATTTTATTAGTTATTATTTTTATTTATTATTTAATATTTCTATCAATATTGCAGTTTTATAGAGAAAAAGATGCTTCCAACTTTGAATATTTGGAACCACAATTTTGTCAAATAGATCCTTCTTCCAAAGAATTTCTCAATTTCGAATATTTATTTTTCTCATTTAATATTTTTCCCAATTAATTATATCTTGCGTGAAAAATTATTTGACTCGTTGTTTTGTAGACATGAGCACAGGATTGTACGCATCAACAGGACTATCGTACTCGGAAGTCACACTGGCCGATCCTTCTGCATATTCTGCAACGTCTCTAGCTTCTGCGTCGATTTTATACAACAGTTGGTTCGCCCAATCGAAACCCGGTCAACTGTTCGGTTTGCAAGGTGAGTTTATCTGTTCATCACGTGTCACATGTATCATCGTAATACAATATAAACTGCGGTATACATCAAAACCTAAACTGCAAATGGAAGTTTCTCTCGCCACGTTCTTCAATGAAAATCGGAACTTACCACATTTTCTTTTGAAATACCAAAGCGCCGGGGTTGTTCCGTTTTGCTACGACAAAAGACTCTAATTACCTGTTCGTAATAACTTATCGGCGTAATTCCATTTTCGCGAACAATGCCGGGAAGAGCGAAATCGGCGGGTTCTTTTTCGGCTCCAAGGGAATATTGGAGATTACTCGAGGCGTCTATGGTAACAGCCATTCGACACGCGATCGTTACATTAACAGCTAGGGTGTTGTATCCCCTTAATTTCGGTGTGTTACCTGTCAGGTGTAAAATATTTCGTTGATCCAGTGTCAAAGTTTTTGGAAATTTCGCAATATACGGTAATATTGTTGTATAATTGTACATGTCCGATTATAAAATATTCAATCATGTTTTTAATGTGACGTGTAAGTATGTACTTTTACGTCATGTATTATTAATTTAGTAATGACAGACAGGGTATTTATATGATTGGAATGTAGATATAAAAGGAGCAATATTTATTATACTACTAAATATATTGAATTACATAGTGTTTTTCATAGGTATTATAAAAATAATTTTAATTAGAAATGTTATTACAATGGGAAAATTAATAGAGGACAATTTATGAACGAAAGCATTTATTATAATAGTATTATTATTATACTACTAAACATATTGAAATACATAGTGTTTTTCATAGGTATTACAAAAATAATTTTAATTAGGAATGTTATTACAATGGGAAAATTAATAGACGACAATTTAACGAATAAAAGTATTTATTATACTAGTATTATTATTATACTACTAAATATATTGAATTACAGTGTATTTTTCATAGGTATCACAAAAATACTTTTAATTAAAAATGTTCTTAGAATGGGAAAATTAATAGACGACAATTTATTGAACGAAAATGTCGCTTCTTATTTTTTCATGGAGTCAGTGGATTAAAAGTTAATATTAATATTATTTGTAATAAGTAGTAAATTTGTTTGGTTTACTGAAGGACGTGTATGTAATAGTGTAATAATATTCAAAGGTTTTTTAAAATTAAAGCTGAGAAATTTGGTAGGTCATTTTATTATTATGAAATATAGCATTTATGGACATCAATTTTATTATTGCATTACATATATTAATTTTTCAAATTAAAATCAAATTTATAACTAAATAGTACCTTACTGAATCTAAATAGGTGTTCAGGTACTTTTGCGTGGTGGAATATGTACAATCTAGAGACAATTATACTACTAAATGTACGCGAATAAAGGTTGATTAAATTATGTAGTAACAAAATGAAGTGTAATTTTTATAATAGTAACGCTTTGTTGGTTAACTATTTGTATCAAAAATCAATCAATATTCTTGTTCTAATTAATACCCAATTCCTGAAGCAGATAACATAAAACTTAACAGCGAAACCTGTATATTATTCACCATTTCTTTTCCCTTATAGGTAATACATGATATCGATAATAGAGAGATTCTAATGAAACCTGATTTCATATTATTCACGGTTCGCTTTTATTTTTAATATTCGATTTGTAATTTACAGAAATAATACCACGCTTCCATCGAAATCTGTATATTATTCACTTTTTTCTCTTTTTATAATTGATACTCGATTAATAATATAAATAATACTAACCTTCTGCTGGAATCTGTATATTATTCCCTTTTTTTTCCTTTCTATATTTAATATTTGACTCATGACATAAAGAATACAAACTTTCCATTAAAATCTGTATATTATTCATCTTTTCCTCTTTTTATAGTTGATATTTGACTCATGATATAAACAATACTAACCTTCCATTAAAATTTGTATATTATTCTCTTTTTTCCTTTCTATAGTTAATATTTGACTCATGATATGAACAATACTAATTTTCCATCGAAATCTGTATATTATTCACTCTTTTCTCTTTTTACAATTAATATTTGTCTTGTAATATAAATAATACAAACCTTCCATTGAAATCTCTACATTATTCACTCTTTTCTCTTTTTATAATGTATTTTTTATAAAATATCAGTCTTGTGATATAAATAATACTAACTTCCTACCGAAGTCTGTATATTATTTACTTTTTTCTTCTTTTTATAATTAATATTTAACTCGTGATTTAAATAATACTAACTAACCATTGAAATCTCTATATTATTTACGTCTTTCTCTTTTTATAATTAGTATTACCTCGTGAGCTATATAATACTAACTTACCATTGAAATCTCTATATTATTTATATTTTTCTCTTTTTATAATGAATATTTGTCCTGTGATATAAATAATACAACCCTTGCACCAAAATCTGTATCCACTATCCTTTTTTAAATACTACCAGCATAAGTAATATCAAATTTTTAACGTTTGTACATTACCTACCAAACCATTTACTATATCCTTATATTCAATGCTTCATTCTTTACATAAACGACTCCAAATTTTTAAAAAATCTATTCATACATTATTCTTCATTCTTCCCTTGTAACTTCTTTTACACATTCATCTTACGTTCCCAAGTTTACCAATTCTTTTTCCCAGTCCTCGCCATAATATTTACCCTATCTTGATCAAATCGGTTCATCACGTAGAGTGTATACTCCATTTTGTGGTAAAGTTTGCTTCGATACGACTGCGATCGAGTATCCTAAAACGTGAATAATATTCTTCAGAGGCTTCGATCCGCCATCGTTGTTTCTCTTCTTTCGCTACTATCCGCCATGCTGTTAGAAGCCCATTTATCAGCGACGTTACTCTAACCACCTTCCGGAGAGGTGCTAAATGTCTCCGTACACTCGTAAATCTTTATTCCGTCAGTTTTCTTTCTTCGTCACTGCGTTCCCTTTTTTGGCCAATAGTCTGCCGGACTTCTAGGAAATATGCTCAATTTGCACGACGAATCCTTCTCGATTAATTGAAACAAACAGAAAAGGAAACCGATTAATTTGTACACACATGAGGAAAATGAAAATAAGATGAAACACAATTTTATTTGCAAAAATGTAGCTGTGCTATACATACAGTATATGCACTGTGATAATTATGCAGGAACTTGAATGTTTGTTGCCTTTTTATAGATTTCCTCTGACGTAGATCTTATCACTGTTTTATTTTCCCCTACTCTATTTGTAATTGAATTATTGGAAAAAATTGAGCAACTATGAAATCCTGTTTGAGAATATTAATTCCATTTTATAATCTCTGTTTGAGGTACAGAAATGATATTTATAGGTACCACGTAATATATATCTTCATGAAATACAATCTTTATAAAATTCTTATATTTTTGACAATTTTAATTTCGTAAAATCTTGAGATATTTTATTATGTTCCAGTTCGAGAGAGCACTCTATATCTATATAGGTTAAGTAACATATCTTCATTTGAGTATTATAATATATTGTGAATTTTTTTGCGACTTCTTTGGAAGGAAATTAATTTATTTTGAATTTTTATTTTATTCGCTTGAAAAGAATATTTTCACACGTTTAAAAAATAAAAATAAAATATTGGAACCAGGTTGTTTTGTATTAGAGCAACTATAAAATCCTATTTGAGAATATTAATTCGATTTTACAATCTCTGTTTGAGGTACAGAAATGATATTTATAGGTACACGTAATATATATCTTCATGAAATACAATCTTTATAAAATTCTTATATTTTTGACAATTTTAATTTCGTAAAATCTTGAGATATTTTATTATTTTCCAGTTCGAGAGATCGCTCTATATTTATATAGATCATATAATATATTTTTATTCGAGTATTTTAACATTTTGTAAATTTTTGTGCAACTTCTTTGGGAGGAAATTAATTTATTTTGAATTTTTATCCTGTTCGATCAAAAAGAATATTTCCACACGTTTGAAAAATAGAAATAAAATATTGGAACCAGGTTGTTTTGTATTGGAGATGTATGTAACGAGGTTGTAACGAAGAAAGTTGTATAGAGAAAATGGTGAAGAAGCAAAGTATTCTCATTTGTAGCAGTCTCGGTTATACTCGAAAGGTTTACAAGAGAATACAAAAGGTCTTGTGCAAACATGCGACATCTATTTGTTGGTTTAGAGTGTAAGGGCCGGGTAGCTAACTGAACGTTAAACAAGGGAAAAAAGGAAAAGAAAAATGTCTATTCCTACGCGTAGTCATCGCGATTTTCAGAATTCGAGGATAACTATTTTACGAGAAAAGATGACCGTTCCACGACTCCGGTAAATGTTGAAAACTATGGCACTGAGTTTCAAAATGCTTATGATAAGCTCAACGAACTCCCAATTATATTTTCATACCCAATTTCTACGAATAATAAATAATTCTATTCATTACCTGCCAAAATTGTGTTAAAAAACTAAAATGATCGATGCATCAATTAAACATCAAATCAATTCATATTTAATAGAATATTAACTTTTGAATAACATTATTTAAATATATCAATATTTTATAATTTTGAAAAGAGTGAAAATCTGCTCAGAAAATTTAACAATTATCAATTTTATTTATAGCATTTTACATTGCAATAAAAATTATAGAATTTTTATTATTCTAGAATGGAAATAAAATTATATTAATATTTTATAATTTTAAAAAGAGTGAAAATCTGCTTAGAAAATTTAATAATTATTAATTTTATCTATTGCATTTTACATAGCAATAAAAATTATAGAATTTTTATTATTCAGTTAACTTTGTGTAATTTTGAAGGACAAAAATTTACAGTGAAAATTTAGTTACTAAAATTTAATATACAGTTCATGGTATTTGTGTTATTTCATACTAAAATAAAATCGTAAGTGTGAAAATAATAGAATCAATGAAATCTAAAATTAAAGGTGCATCATTCGAGCGTCATGTCAACTCGTTATTGTCAAAATAATTTTTGAAAAATATCAAATAAATATTCTCTCACTTTTTCCAAATTTTAAAATTTAGTAGAAAATTTCTTCAGAAATTGAATAGAAATTTGATTAACTACTATTAAATTATAATGTTTATAGGAAATAGTAACACACAAATCTCGATTTTTAAACCATATAACATAATTATTTATTACTGCAACAGAGTAGTCCTAATTCCAAAGTACAAAAATTTAATCAATTCCATTTATATTTGTATTCCATTTAATCAAAATTCAATTTGAATTATTTCACACAATAATGCAATCACGTGTGTCAAAATCGCAAAATTGACAAAAACAAAATAGAAATTAACGAAAATCAAATACCATCTTTTTAAACATCATCTGTAACACGATTATTCGCAAAAATCTATATATAGAAAATTTTTTTCCAAAAGTTTAATCACGATTATTTCTATTAATACCATTTCACCCAACAATGAAATCGTAAGTGTGAAAATGATGGAATTAATGCGTCCTCTTTATACACATGTTTTTTCTTTTTTATCTCAGATACACCGCAGTGTCATGTTATCTAAATGCGACTAACAACGGTATAATACCTCATATAACCCCTTGAACGGAAATGTGTGGAACTTCTTTGCACCATAATGATAATCGCATCCAAACGTTCCTCGGTATAAACTGTTTGCTCAGCTCTTTGCCACATTCTGGCTCGTATTGACAGTAAGATGTCACACGTTCCTCAAACAATCCCACATGTTTTAGACACGCTCGGTAACTCTAGTCGCGGTCCAATGAGCGGGCCGAACCGAAGAAAGTGGTAATTGAGTACAAGCTGACGAAGTTAGTGGAACGATTAAGAGGCATGATTATAATGTTAAATTTTTATTATCACGGCTGTAAATCTTCGGGAAGGTTTCGTCCCGATCGACTGTCATCGTTTCGAAGTCACCGGGCAATTAATATTTCGTTTCGTTGAAATTCTCGAGTTTTCCGGGGATAAAGGGTGGAGAAGGTTTCTTCAATTCCGTGAAATATCGATTGTTTAAGCAGCGCCTAAACCGAGTGGAAGAAGGTCCAGGAAGCCGGGTATCGACAGGAAGCCGCGACAGGCGTACAGCGCGAAACAGTTGGAAAGACTCGAAGCGGAGTTTAAGGTATGACAAGAGTGATTTCGATTGGAGGAAATTATTCTGAAATTGTGGAATAATATGGGGGCTATGAAACAATTTTGGAGTAGTTTAGAAGTTTGGAAATAATTTTGAAATAATTTATAAATCTTGAAACAATTTTAAAGTAATTTAACAATCTTGGAATAATTTTGAAATAATTTAAAAATCTTCGAATAATTTCTGAATAATTAAAGAATCTTGGAACAATTTTGGAACAATTTCGAAGTAATTTAAATATCTTGGAACAATTTTGAAATAATTTAAAAGTCTCGGAACAATTTCGTAGTAATTTGACAATTTTGGAGTAATTTTGAAATAATTAAAAAATCTTGGAATAATTTTGAAATGATTTAAAAACTGTGAAACAATTGTGAAATTCTTAAAACATGCATTTGTAATTCTACGAAAGTTCGTGAGTCTTGCAAATTTTTGAACTTACAGTTATTAAAATACGAAGTATCAATTTTACTTTTCCTTGGAAAAGAAATACTTTGTTTGGAAAATCAGGAATCATTAAGTTTTCTGAATTCCTTTATTGATCAAAATTAGACTGAGCACAAATAAAAACTTTCTGAGTCGAATTTACTTCTCCTTTTATTAAGTATAGTGTCGAACATACTGAAAAATAAATGATGACATGGTGGGATATTGTTTTCTTTATTCATTTATTTCATATCTTCTTCTTACATGGATTTCGAGAATTTCGGAAGACGAAAACAGTACAAAGTTTCGAATTTTGAAAATTTATAAGTTTCTTAAATTTCGAAGAGTTCCAATGTTTCGTTACTTCAAAAAACCCATTTCTTAATGTATTAATTTCTTAACTTACAAAATTATCCGAATATAAATGCGATAAACTGAAAAAAGTTGCTAAAAGAGTAATTCAAAGATTCTTTTCTATAAAAATCAAAGAATTTCTATAAAACAATTTTTCTGTTTATGAAATAGAATAATTAAAAACACACACATACACATACACATATACATACACAATGAAAAATACCAGATGATGTATATTAGAATAATTATTTGCAAAAATTTTTCATTACCCTATGCTAACTAGTCAATGTTATTAAAATTTAAATTAGTAAAATATACAGTACATCAATTATTTTAAACAAGCATAGTGAATAATTAAGAGCATCAGTAGACACAAGACCACGAATTCCTTTTCTAATTGGCTTGAAATATCTACAATTGGTTTTACAAAAACAATTATTAGCAAACTTGGAAGAATGTCTACAGCTGTGCAGAACAGTATCCATCGCGTAAAATATTAAACAAATTGACTTATAGATACCCATATATGCTAAGAATATATGTACTAAATGTTTTCTGCTTTACTGTTTACGAAAGTTAAAAAATTCATGTAAGCCACGAATGTCACTTCTTTAACGACCGTCGTTTTGGCAAATATTTCGTTACCTTGTTTATTTTGTCGCGAACCATAATTAAATTCCCGAGTATTAAAATAAAGTTCCAGACACGAACATTAAACAGTGATAAAAAATCTCAAAAAACGAAATATAACAATTTACAATAATTATATCATTCGTACCAGGTTATATAATTTCATTTTTTAGTTATTTGAAATATCAACAAAAATATATACAAAATACTAACACTTTCAGCTCTTATTATTCACAAACTGATTGTTAATTAATTACGACTAAAAATATTAATATCAAAACTAACAAGAGAAATACGTATAAAATAATAAAATAAATGATACATATTTTTTTTATAAATTCTATAATAAATTAATTAAAATATCAATAAAAATATGTGTAAAATATTAATATCACAAATCTCTCTTCATCAATAATTTTTCAACTTCTGTGTATTAATAACTTTGTATTAATACGTATAAAACAATAAAATAAATGTTATATATCTTTTTTTATAAATTCTGTAATAAGTTAATCGAAAATATCAATAAAAATATGTATAAAATATTAATATTATAAATCTTTCTTAATCAATAATTTTTCAACTTCTTTGTATTAATAACTTTATCTAAAAATCTACGATAAAATCATTCGTATAAAAATAGCTCCCTAAATAAGTGATAATTGAAAGGCATGCTATCCTGAGGATCTACTAGATACGCTAAAATTTTCCATAGGAATAGAGCTATTGTTTGAACATTATAAAATAACATGGCAGGACAAAATTCCTATTCCTATTAATACTATTATTTTGTTAAAAATTAAGTTATATAAAAATAATATTTTTCATCTCTACAAAATAAAATTATTTATCATATGCTATTGAATAAAAATTGAAATTATATTTCATAATCCTTTTTATATATATTGTTCAGTATTATATTTTAACATTATTATTTAACAGTAAATTAGTACTATGAAACAATACTATTTTATATACATATGAGTAAAGCTAATAACTATATTTCTTTTGTAGATTGACAAATATTTAAGCGTGAGCAAACGGATGGAACTGTCGAAATCGCTAAATTTGACAGAAGTACAGATAAAAACATGGTTTCAAAATCGCCGTACCAAATGGAAGAAACAACTTACCTCCAGGTTGAAAATTGCCCAAAGGCAGGGACTCTTCCCGCCTGCGTATTTCCCGCCAGCACAGTACCCTCTCTTACCGTACTATAGCACACCCCTTGTGTTTGGAACTCCGACGTCAGATGACGCCAACATTAACCCGATGGCGATACCATCGCGACCTGTGGTATCATCACCAGATACTGTTTGAACGTCTACGAATTCGAATTGTTTAGCGGACAAGAGTCGCGAGAGAACGAAGTGCAATGAAGACTGTTTTTCAGTTCAGTGTACGCTGATTTCATACGAGAGACATTCACAACGTATATATACACTTACTTTACAATAATTCTAGCTAGCTAGGCAACTGTAAAATATAAATTTATGTTACCAAAAATGCATGAGATAACAATTTTATGTACATAAATTACGATTATAATAAATAGCTATTAAAATAAAATCTTTGCTTTCCTCCGAATATCGTGTATCCATTGAACGTTCAATGGATGTAAGGAAAAGAGACAAAGGAATTAATCTCAAGAAAATAAAAGTTATTTATTTGTACGATAAAAATAAGCAAAGATTTAATTGATGATAATAATGATAGAACACCATGTATGTGATTTGAATATATTAAATTCGTGTATGTGCAATTAATTTTTTGAATATATTGTAAAAATCATTATAAAAAAAAATTGTACAGAAAAAAAAATAAAGAAAAGAACCTTCATTTAAAAGGAAATCTGTTCCTGTGGATAAATTTGAATTAAATAATTTTAAATGCTATTACGTTATATAAAAGCACGTAAATTATTCCAATAATTGAAATTCAGTTAAAGCAGAACTGATTATCGAAAGCAAGTAAAAAGTGCTTTGGCGATAATAAATAATTTATACAAAATGCTATTTGTACTGCTTTAATTATTATTCAAGTGTCAAGAGCGTTCCCAAGTCAAAGTGATCGTCGCATAATGCCCTAGTGTATTAAAGTTGTAAACAGTATTATCCTACGCACGCAGGTCTTCGTTAAATCAAGCGGAGACAGGGCTTCTTCGAACATTATTTCAATTGACTTTCTGAGACAAGGTTAAAACACTTTGCAAGAATTTTCGTCAACGAGTAACATTAATTTAATTAATCACCCAGTGTATATCTAAACATTAAATTCAATAAGAAAATAAATTCTCGAATTCTAAGACACGTCAAAAATAATTCTCATCTCGTTTACCACTAAATTAAGAAAATAATTTTATATCATTTTATGTTGCATTAGCTACCGTTACACAGTTTCCCCCACGCCTTGCCCTACATTGTGGTATATTATTATATCTCGTCGTTTGATTCGTCTCGCAAGCAACAGTTCGCACTTTTGGATACAGAGGAAATTTTAATTTTGGAAGAATATTAAGTTTCTTGATCTTCAATTTTGGCCGCATTTTCTTGTTCTTCTTTTTATCCGGGATCAGGGTGCCCATGTCACGCACTTTTACTCTCACGGATGATTGTACAGTCCTAACCTGTGTAGCCGGACTCACACTCTTGTCGGAGGTCAATATCTCTTTAGTGGAAGCTTGTATAGACATGTGGAATTTCTCCGCCTTACCAGACAGTGCTGCCGCGATTGCCATCGTATTTTTAGCGCACAGGTAGCAACAGCTTTTCGTGAAATCTATTCCCACGTCGGGAATAATACCTTCAATCGTTTCTTCCTCTTGATCCTCTTCTTTCGATCTCTCCAACGAATGCACAGATGGAGCCAGCGCATCTCTTTGCCTCCTCTTCTTCCACTCCCTACTCCAGGAGTCGTCAAACACATCCATCTTTTGATCTCTGGCTTGTCTTGACGTTTCTTTAACTTCATCTTCGCGTCGATCTCTTTTCACCCTCCTCTTCCTTTCACTAGTCCAAGGATCTTCTAACATATCGATCTTTTGATCTCTCACTTGTCTTAACGATTCTTTAACTTCACCAACGTGTCGATCTTTCTTCCCCCTCTCCCTCCTTTTCCTACTCAACGGATCTTCTGACACATCGATCTTTTGATCCCTCTCTTCTCTCGACATTCCTTTAACCTCATCTTCGTGTCGTGTCTTTGAAACGCCATTCTTTTCCTTGAAAGTGGTTTTCTTCCTTTGCTTTTTCTTCTTGCATCTCTCTCTGAGACGCTTAAAGAAATTGGACTGAGATTTACGAACCTGGGATATCTTGGATTTCTTTTTCCCGAAACATTGTGAACACCATTGATAAATTTTCCTCGGTACACTGTCAGATCTTTGTTCTGTCGTAGGAATCGGAGAAGAGTCAGTATCAGGTTTACGTCTTTCTCTTATTCGCCTTTTCTCGTTTCCACGACGTTGCCTGGTATTTCTGTCTCTTTTCGGCGTTGGCTGCGCTGTTACGGAATGAGGTTAGTGATTGAAAGTAATAAAATTATGTTTAATGTAGTAACTTTACTTGAACTGAACTGGGACGAATTTCGTGCGAGTATTTGCGCACGTTTTGAATTATTTCTACCTTCCTTCAACTGTTGATTGTATTTGGGATATTGATTTATACTTGCAAATTGAATCTCTGACATGCTTCCGTTGAATTGCACGGAATATTTATTTGCTCACGTATGCTGTTGATCTTGCTAGGTTACATTGCATCGCGTAGAATTGTATCATCGATCGGAGATTAAGTTACATTAATATCAATTAACATCTGTTGATAATGAAGGAATGAATTTCCTTTGATATAAGAATGAGCGTGTTTCTTACCTTTTATGGTTGGGATGTTATTTATCGACAAGGAAAGGTTAAATTTAATTGGCATTATTACATTTATATATGTAAACATGCGAGGAAATAATAATTGGTAAGAGTTATTTAACGAAACTTGTTTAAATAAACAGTGGATTTCATAATGTAGTAGGTGATATTAAAATTTTATCCATGTTTGGGTTTTAAAACTCCCGGGTATAAGGATACTGGAACTGCAGCCAACCACATAGACGTAAAATTTCCAGCTTCCATATAAACTTTACGTATATTTTCATTTCAGACTTTAAATCGTTCCTTTTATAGACTAGCTAGTTAATAAAATAATTCAACAATTTACCATTTGCTTCTTTCTGTATTTAATTTTCTGGTACAAAAATTATTTGATAATCGTAAAAAATATACAATGACGAATCATAATTAAAAAATGTTGAAATTGCAGATAAAAATGTAAAATTGTCTGTGCACAAATTAATATAACACTGCGATAGTAACTTTTTTCCTGCTCATTTTATATGTTTAAAGATAATTATATAATATTATAACAAATATATTTTACAAAACATTCTTGAATAAATTTTACTATTTACTGTGGTATGAAATATATATGCGAAGTTTATGTCTAATAAAATTTTAAAGACTATATCTTCAAACGTATTTTCGCTTAAACTCGTATACGCTACTGGATGACGTCACGCGTTTACATTGTAGGATAGCATCGCTTCGTCGTGATGGTAACTATCGCCCTCTGGCGTTACCGTGTCGAACGAACAGCATACCTTGAATATCGCAGGGAAGTCAAACTTCCATGGGTGGTAGGACTGTCAGTGGCAACGGTGGCGACTGGCCGACGTCGTGTGTGTGTTTTGTTGCTGCTGCGATGCGTCTGCTAAATCTTGAGTCGTCTCGTAAAAGAGTGTGAGAAAAAGAGCGGTCAGCTGTTGCGACGCTTGCGAGACAGCGCGGCCAAACGAGCGGCAGAGAAGTAAATAGTGGAGGAAGATACGAGGAACGAGGGAGACGAATAGCGTGCAACGGAAAAAGGTTACGAGGGGCGGATCGTCGGTGGTAAGGACCGTCCGCGTGTAAGTGATAATATCGGTGGAAAACGATGGCGTAAGCTCGTCAACCCTGAGCCGAGATGTGCCGTGTGTCCTGTGCCGTGGCCGTCCGTCATTTTCTGCTGGTTTCCGTACGACGCGTATGACTCGGCTGCTCCGAAAAGTCGCGCGCGCGAACAACGGAACGCGTTTACAACGTAACGTCAGTGAAAACACCATCGAATGTGTGCTGTGCTTCTAGTTGCTACGCAGGCTGAGTGGTGAATATACTCGAAATATTGGTTCATCTTTGATCACCGCGCATCACGAAGCCCCGAAGTGTACGCGCCAACGTTATTGCTCGTCGCTCCATCGCGTTTCCCGTGTCTCGTTGCGACTGTTAGTGACTACCACTTCAAACCGCTACTTCCTCGCGTCGTCGCGTTGTTGTTTTGTTTATTGTTGTTTGCGCGTATTCGCGAGGTGGTGCCAATATCTAGCTAGCGGCTTCTTGCTGTGGGAGAGAATATGGTTACGATGATCAGTGATACGTGCGGATATGTTCTCTTTCTGCTGTTGCTGTTGCTGGTTCCCTACATCGAAAGCGGTAAGCGTAAATGAATTTTATTCCTTTTTCCTATCGCTGGTGTATTTTTAACCGTGAAATTCGATTTTCATCGTAACGTTATCGGAAAATTATTAATGGCGTGTCGATAGATCAGTGTCTCATACGAGATGCACGTCCCTATGTTGCTTAACGTCTGGCCCGTGAAATGTGCTGTTGGCTCGATGTCATATGCATACGCGACTATCTGTGGACGCGCATACGTGCGTGTGCGTCCGTCTCATGAATCATCCTTTCACGAAGAGCGTGTCTCGCACATTTCTCTGTGATTCTTTCAAAGCCAAAAGCAAGTGCACTGCCTGTTTTTTTTTCGGGACATTTCTCTCTTTCTTTCTCCTTTTTCCCCCATTTTTCTTTTTTCGTTAGAATGAAACTGTTGAGCGTGAGAAACCGTATTATTTCGTACTCTCATACAAATATACAATTTTACCGCTGTCGTTTTAGAAATGAAAATTATACTCGATGTTTACGGCCGTTCAATTTAGTCGTGCTCCGAATTAAAATTCAGAGCGAATTTGGATAAAGTTGAAAATGGGGCACCAGTTCTTTACGCGTTTTTATTTTCGACGACGTACTTCTCATCCAAATCGCGAATTTCCGTGCCATTCGCCGGAATGAAAGGGCACGGTAAGCGGTCATTTTCCTGACTTACGTATTTGCCGGAACGGTAGATAACGTTTCTTCGAAAAGTTACACTACGGATTATGACAAGTATAGTGCGACTTCTCGGTAGCCCGACGCGCCTTCACCGTTCACGCTTCAATTTTTGCACACTCTATGGTTGTTAATTCGTCGTGAACTTTCATTCATGCGTTCTTCGGCCCAGATCGACGGAGAATTTCTGTGTATGATCAAGTAAGAGAGATCCTCTTCTCCGGAGTATAAATCGTGAAATTACCCCTGCCGGAAGTCCCAATTAGGGACCACTAGCTGATGTAGGTGATAGTTACATGCTCGCGAGTGCGCCCACTACGTTATCTATCTGCAACTAAAAGGGACCGAGAAAAAAGCGTGGAGCGCTTAGAAATTATTCTTAGAATTTTGCATTTTAACGCGATTCAATTTTTGCATGGCACTTTTTCTCGTTTTCAAAGGTTGTCAGCGAGACATTTAAATCTTTTCAAATGGAAATCGCGTTGTTTTTATTATTTATGATTATGTTTGCTTTCCCAGTACTTGTTCAAAAGTTTTGCTGAAATATAGGGAATTCTGTTGTTTACGTGTAAACGCATGTTGTATAAACAACATATTTATTTATTTAATTATTTACGACGTATAAACGCAGTTTGTATGTATATTTGGGAAATTGACAAATTTAATCCATTGATGGTAAGAATATCGATAGACGTCAGGAAATATGGTGATAAATGTTTACCAATATTTATCAACGATTAAGATTGGATTCTTGTAAAAAGTTTATGAAAAAATTTCGAAATATGTCGAAATGAATATTGTAGAATATTTCGAGGTGAATGTTTCGGAAGTGCAGAAACGATAAGAGAATTTTCTTGGAATGATGACTCAATGTATAGGAACCTTTTAAAAGAATTGAATGCAGCGTGATACGTTATCAGTTCTTTATATTCTTCACATAAAATAAGGTTGCAGGGTGCGCAGTTCTTGATTATTTCAGCACGTTATATTTAAAATATTTAATGCTGCAAAGTAATTTCTTAATGTATCAAAGTAACTTTAAAATTATTATTACATTTTTCAACATTAAAAATCTTCTTTCGAACAGTATTTTATTGAAAAAGTAAAAGATTTATTTGTAAAATTGATAAGTTAGAACGTTCTCATTTTAATATCTATTGTTAATAAATATAACAATAAATAGTCATAATTTTCAATGATCGTGAATTCATTTTAACGATATAGAAAATGCAAGATTATTAAACATTTTAAAATATAAGTAATTGTATAATATAAAGCGAACGGAATTATTGAATTCAGCGTTTCGATGTAATTAAATTAAATTTTTCAAACGTTTCTCTGTTTAAATTATTCAATTGCTACATTACATTTCTGTGACAAATTTATATTTATAATTTGTTCGCATATTTATATTTATAGCGTCACTAGTCTTTTACGAGTTTCGTGTTATATTCTCTTTGCAATTATACAGCATTCTGTTTCTGTATTGTTAATTCAGTTGTATTCATTATTTAGAGATCATTAGCTTTGTCTATTTCTCCAGAGTATCTATTTATTCCATTGTATTTATTTATTCATCTACATTATTTTCGTCACTCATTTTGACCACTATTTTCGTTTAAATTATAGAAACAATAATAAATTGCATGACAACGATCAAAGGAATTAAGCAGATAATATTAGGAAATTAATATTATCGAATATTGCCGAATATTAATATTAAAAGTTATTTGGATTTATAATATGCCAAATAATACTCGCATTACGCCTATGCCATGAAATGAAACTTGTACAAAAATAGGATTATTAACTGAATAATTATAACATAATTACTTTTATCAGGTTAGCGATAAAAAGTTAGTTAAATTCACCTAATGGAAAAAATATGAGCAAGTTATGGTATTTTTTTAACAAAAAATACGTTATATTTTTTTAACAAAAAAATTATTTTGTTTTATTTTTTTTCTTAGCTACTGCTAGGATTACGAGAAACTCAAAATCTTGTGTTTAGATACTGTCAGTTCCAAAAACATTTATTTATAATCTACTCTGAGTTCATAAATGATAATATACAGGGTGTCCTATTTAAATCATCTTTGTTAAATATCTTCCTTACCGATGACTTTAAAAAATGATTTAGGCATAATTTGAATGATTTCAAGGCACTTCAGATGCAAATTTTTTGTAGATGAATCCACAGAAAATATATGAAAATCAATTTTATTTCTTTAAATACAATTCATATTTCACATAAAAGTACTAAGTCGCTTATTACAAAAAGAACGTTTATTTAGAAAATATTGTAACGTTAATAATGTTCACTGTAGCATACCATTCTGAAATCTTTTCAGTTTAAACATGCACTCTACTGTCCAGTATTAAAATTGAAATATTTTCTAAAATAATAATTCTTTTCCATAAGTGACGTAGTTCCTTTATCTAGGAATAATAACGACCTGGATAAATCAATATAATAAACAGTATACGACTACATTTACAAAAATTAAATTAAGCATCACGTGTTTTCTAAATGTCCATAAAAAAAAATTTATATTGAATTATGTGCTATTTGAAACCATTCAATCTTTGTTTAAAATATTTTTGTTATATTATCAGTATTTTCATGGATAATCGGCTTGGGTGAATTTAAATGGGACACACTGTGTATACATTACACTATGCACTGTTGGTAAAATGGCAAGCGGAGGGATTGTGGGCCCAATTGATTATGCCCCTGCAGGCCCTCTCATAATACAAAGATAAAAATAGGACACACATATTCTCATTATTGGTCGAAAGGGTCATATTTGCAAATAGGATCGTATAGCATCGTGCGACGAAGAGGGAGAAGGGGATACGAGAGTTGGAGTGAGACGGAGCTAGAACGACCGACGCGAGGGACTTTAAACCATTGGCGTAGATATAGGGTCGAAGCGTTGATTATTGACTTAGGATAAAAACCGTTCTACCACTATGTCAACGTCTACCGTTAGGTTAAGGGCGGGGGTTCGGGTTGTATCAGAGGTGTTCTTGCCCTTGTATCTTTCGCCAGACATTTTTCTAATGGTTTGTAATATCAAGCTAATTGGAAATTTAAAATTTCTCTATTTAGCTTGAAGTACTTTTTTATACTGATGTTAATACGTTTGAAAATTTTGTTGGGCCTTGAACAGTTTGCAGATAATATAATTTTACATACCCAATTCAATTCTTTTCTTTTTTCCATTTTATGTAAAAATACAATTTCCTTTTCCTGAAATCACGTTTGCTGAAATAAAATGACCGAAATTTGAAATGGTAGCAATTAAATATGAACCAGATGTAAAGCATTTGGCATTAAATGTATAACAAAAATTTGATCAGGAAATAAGTGCAATTAATTTTTATGCGAAAAATTTTATGATAAGTTGTTTAAATAGGATAAATTTTATGAAATTCTACGTTCATTTTTATAATTTTTCTTCGCAGGCTGATAAAATTTAATTTTTTTAGAATAATCAGCAACTGTCTGACACGTCAAGTCGATAAAGAATATTTTTAGGTTTCTGCTATAGAGACGTAGAAAGGTTCGCTGCCAGCTTTCTATACTTAACTTAAATCGAATTAAATTCCAATTAAATTTCGGAAAACTTTATATCCTATATTAGAAATTTTCAAATTGCTATTGTTAGTGTTAATAAAATAAAAAATTGTACCATATAAAATATCTTTAACAGTTACAGAAAAAGATCACGATCGACAAGGGTTAAATTCAATTTAAGGCAGATTTTCAATTTCAGAATATTTCAAAATTCAGAATATTTACAATGACTACCTTCGACTGTCAACAAATACATATGTACATAAAGATCATTAAATTTATACCTCGATTAGATCGAAAGAAATTCGATAAATTTTGCCAACAACCCCATGTAAAATCGGCGAAAAATAGAAGAGAAAAGAAGAATGCCCACTTTCATTGTCACAATTCGCAGTCTAGTTTCTCGCGGTAGCTTCCGGCGGGCAAAGGGAAGTGAGTTATCGCTATCGCGGAATATTTTTCTCGAAATCCTCATTCGCAGGGAAAGCGGAAGTCCGACCGGAGCAAAAAGCCACCGCGGCCCGTGCAATGCGGCCAGAATATAAAGACGCAGTTAACTCTGATAGGTAAGTCGTTTCGTTGGCCTCGGGGCCATATCTCAAGGACAAAGGATCGATTTTTCTTTTACGGAGTTTTCAATTCTTCGACGAACCCCGTCTTGCCACGGCCCTGCACGAAGGCTGCTGCAACTTTGGGAAATCTTCAAGCGCGGCACGTTGCGGCCATCTTCATATATTTCATTCTACGAACTGCGTTCGCCCCTGGAAAACGTACAGTCGAGGGCTGAATAACGTAATGTCTCGATTCTGGGAATTTCGTCTTACATTCTTCGCGCAGTTCTTCCCTCTATAGCTGAACTTCCAGTTCCGCCACGATTTGGTGGTCCTTTGTGCAGCCTCTAGTTACGTGCCGTATAGCGCGCGATTATTTGAACTGTGATGAACCGTAATTTCGCCCTGGTTGTTTACTGATTGTTCC
>NW_016911621.1:136585-146619 GCF_001483705.2 Eufriesea mexicana | reverse complement strand
TTTGTTACCGGGTAACGAGTTTTGTGCTGTTATATTATAAAGGAAATGGTAACGAGGAGTTTTTTCTTCTTTTTTATAAATTAAAAAATGTTTAGAATATTACTAATTTTATATTGTCAGATTGAAGTATCGTTATTTAGAAACTTGAAGTAGTGGGCTATTTAAGTGAAATTAAAATTGAAGAATTTGTTTCAGAATTGAGGAATTTAGTTTTACTTTAAAGAATTAATTTTCCTATTTTTGTAATAGGGTAATATGAAATCCTAATGTCTTTATTATCCTATATAATTATTTATAATTATTATTTGCTAGAGATATAAATATAGTAATCATTTTCACAGCCACTGCGTTCCTTTATAATATGAGGCTGTAATTTACACGAATTATACACGGTATGAAAATATTAAACAGAAAATTTAATATCTTCTACAAAATGTCAAATTTTAGTTGAAATATATTGTAAAATTCCTCTTTCCTATTATTCAGCACTGTTGACTTCAGATTTAAATCCTGTCGTCTGGATATTTCAAAACGGAGAAGAAAAATCGTCGCTCACTGTTCAACTATAATTTCGTGTAGCCTTAATCGCAGAATATGCAACAGAAAACCGATGACAAACAATGACCATCATAAATCTGGGATACTCTGGAAATTCGTTGCACGGATGCGGATACGAAAATCCATTGTGGCATATCGGTTGGAGATGCCGTTTAATTTTACATTTCGTTATGTACTAGTTGCTCTTGTCGATGCAGAAATAACTATTGGAAAATTTAATTCAACGACACCGGTCACGATACCATGTACGGATACAAGTATAATATCGCGTTCCACGACCTCCTGTTATAGACGTGGTTTTCTTATTTTCCGATATTCCGTTTTTGTCAACGTTCCGTGCAAGTAAAAACGCGAATCACAGGAAGCTAATTTCTCACCCGTTACGTTTTCCTTGCCATTTTTTAAATAAAACCGTGTATTCTTCTTTTTGGTGCTAGTAATCTCGTTCCGAGTATGTGGACGTAATTTATTAATTTATAGATGTTTATACATAGAGTCATTTGTTATGTACATATACGTGAAATATTATATATATGTATATTATTAATAACAAATAAGTAATAAAATTAAATTCTGAAACTAATATATGTATATGTGCGTATGTATATTAGTTTGATTAATTATTTAATTTCATTAAATAATATGGGGATGTGATATTGAATATCGTAGAAGAATATTTGTGTTAATATTTATAGATCCGAATATATAAATTTTTGATGTATAAGAATGATTTGAACAATTATACTTTTTGGTATTATATTTGATTGATAGAATGTATTTTAATATTTTTAATAATTATTTTTCTTTTATCTTGAATTTGAAGATTATTGCATCAAATTTAATGAACTAATAATATCTTATTGAACAGATATATTATTAATTTCTTTATATTATTTAATTTATGTTCATTTTATTAAAAAATCTATTGTATTAGTTATACATGTAAAGATAAGTATAATTCCTATTAGTGATTAATAATGTTAAATGATTGGTACTTGATATTAAAATTTCCAAATTTAGGTATTATTTATTCATTTAGGTGTCATTTATTCTAGAAAAAAATGTAGATAAGCATAGGCAATGATATTTCATGTGTATCTCCATCGATTGAAAAATTTTGAGATTAGGATAGTAATTTTGCAATATTAAAAGTACCAAAACAGTCAAAATTATTAGTTCTATATTTAGAATATAGATATTTATTTATATTATATTTATACCTATTTATTTCCATCACATATATGTATTCATTTTATTACTATACCTTTACTATCTCATTACTATTCTTATATTTTAACTATATTTATGAAATTATTATTGTTTCCATTGTAATTATTGTATTTCATGTATATTATACCTAAATACGTACATGTTAGTAATTCTAATGATAGTACATGTGCATTTGGAGATATCAGATAACGAGTAATACAGGAAACATATGTTCTAACCATTTTTGTCTCATGACTCCACCTTGTTTTGGAAAGTTGATGGTTCCAGTGAGTTGATAACTAGGAAATTGATTCCATATTTATATTGCAGTTGTTCGAAACCAAGTTTACTACCCAAGTTCAATGTTGGATTCACTTAGTCATATTTAATTTCTTATTTCTAAACCATGGTTATAGTTTTTATAAAACGATTAATATTATTATCTCTTCCATTTCATTATATTTAATGTGACATAATGAGATTGACGAATATGTCATAAAATTGTTCGATACAATTTTTCAATCGATAGATAGATACATACGTGAAATATCATTATACGTGTGTATATCAATTTTGTGTATATATTATATCATAGCAGAGAATGTCAATTTAATTGGGAATAATACTGGGATAATCTGCAATTTATACGGAAAATTTGATTATAACGAGTGAAGCAAGTATTTATATTTTACGTAAATTTATTTTTTCATTATTTCATCGTGCCTTCAAATATTTCCATACGGAACATATACAGGGTGCTCCGTGGATCGTTAGGCAAGATTTTTCAAGTGCTTGCAATAATTTGACAGAAAATTATTTTGAACGAAAGTTACTATATTTTCTGTTCTTTAGAATCCGAAAAAAATTAAAAAAAATTTTTTACAAAATTTTGGAGGTTAAATTCGTTTTTTAAAATAGCACTGTATATTTTTTACTTAATATTAGCATAGCCCATATCTAGCCAAATTCAACGACCTAGCGTACCATGATTTCGATGGCAAAGAAATGAAAATTGCGATAAAAAATGACAATTAGTATGATTGGGTATGATAACTTGTGTTTATTATTAACCCTTTGCACTCGGTGATTCCTTCGTTACAGAAAAATAGTAATTCAAAGACTTCGTACCATGGAATGGACGATATTTTTAAAACGGTAAATAAGAAATCGAAATTGAAATATAATTTCCCAGATTCGCGCAAATTAATTTTTGCAGCTTAAAAAAAATAATATAGCCAAAACTAAACCTCCATTTTAACTGCGTCAAAACGTGTAAATCAAATTAGAGTTTAATTCCCCGAATATCTAACTTAAAATCGAATTTAATTTCCTAAAAACACATAAAATCAAATTCAATTTCCTAAATGCACATAAAATCAAATTCAGTTTCCTATATGCACACAAAATCGAATTTAATTTCGTAAATACACATAAAATCGAATTTAATTTCGTAAATACACATAAAATCGAATTTAATTTCGTAAATACACATAAAATCGAATTTAATTTTTTAAAATACACACAAAATTATTGCGTATATACAGTTTAACATAGCACTGCTGAAGGAAGCGCTGAAAATCACAATACGATGATTTTGTCACGTGTCGCAATCAAAGTAGAAATCCGAAAATAGCGTTGGAAAATATCCTGCGGAAGTCGGTACAGGCGGTAAGGTCAATGCTTCCGCGCGGGCTCTAGATGCGATAGACACGGCCGTGAACACTGCTCTCTCAACAGCGGACGGATTCGCGACGGAAACGTGACGAAACAGTTGTTATCCAGTTGTTGCATCACTTTTACCTCGTCGGACTTGTTCCTTTCGGGCCGCGTGCGCCACTGCTTCATCATCCAGGACATATGCGGAGAAACGAAAGTCGAATGGCGATGCTTCGTTCCCTTGTGAAACTCGGACTAAATAGTGTCTCTTGCGTTTGCTTTGCTACTTGCTCTTTGCTTTTCAATTCTAATTCAAATGTATTAATACGGCAATTTAATTGTATTATATTTATATATTTAATTGTATTATATTTATATATAATTTGTATTATTATTGTAGCTTTTATTTGGTGGTAGTAGAAGTATGAAATTAGCCAGAAATAATTTGAGATTCTTGGTTTTATAATTATCAAAAATTTATAGTTATCATGGGGAAGCTTAATATTGATTTTCATTTTTATGAAAATGGGCTTGATTGATTGATGAACATATAGTCATTGTGAAAATTAATACTGAGTTTTATTTGGATTGAAAAGAGATCAATTAATTATAGCTTTTTATAGGTTATATATATTTATAGATTATAGATTATTGCTTTTTCTATTTTCTAATGTATAGTTGTTATAGTTGTTATTAATATTGATTTTTAATTATAAGAAATTGGCTTCATTGATTCAATGTAATTATGGTCAGTTATTTTTGTCGTATGATTTTAATTATTATTTTCTATGGATATTTATTTTAAACAGTATATTTAATTAGTTCATTATTTTGGAAAGTAAAGTATTTTAAATAATATATAATTAGGTATTTAGATTATTGTGTACATAATTGTGCAGTCAATTATTTTTATCGTACGATTTTAATTATTATTTTCCATGAACACTGTACGAGTATTTAGATTACAGGTTTCTTTGTTTTTATAATTTTTGGAAACGTATAGTTATTATGAAAATTAAAACTGATTGTGAGTTTTATTTGGATTAGACGTAATTATATATGGTCAGTTATTTTTGTCTCACGATCTTAATTATTATTTTCTACGGATATTATTTTTAAACAGTATGTTTAATTATTTAATTATTGTAGAAAGTATTTTAGGTTTAGTTAGGTACTTATGTTATTGTGTAGATAATTGTGTAGTCAGTTATTCTTATCCCACGGTTTTAATTATTATTTTTAAACTGTGTATTTAATTATTTCATTATTTCAGAAAGTATTTTAGGTATAATTAGGTATTTTAATATTTTACTTAGGTATGTTTGCAATATTCTTTATCATATTTGTTAAATTTGGTGTTTGTTGTAAAATTTTCACTGTTGCAAACATGTTATTCTCGAATTTCAACAATTCAAACAATTCCAACAATTATGACGCACCTTTTATTACAACAATATTTTGAATTGCTGTTTATTTCGCGTGCAAATTATTTATCAACATTCAATGTAAATAACGCGATGATTACATATCAGCTGTTTGCCTCGATGTTATCTTCGAGATACCAAGTAGAAACAGGTTTTTGGAATTCACGTCATTGAGGACGTAGACTGTATTTACTTTTTACGTATCCTATTTCTGCTATCTTTGGTATCATCGAATTGTTTTAATGTTTCTTTCTTAAAATTTCTTGTTTAATTTCGAATTTTTATTTTATTTTATTTTAGTACTGATAGATTTTTATGGGTATACAAATTATAATTTTTATTAATTTCTTGTATATATAAATATGTATATTAAATCAATGGTGTTAGAAAATTAAACATTCGTATTTTATTTATAAGTAAATAACATAATAGGAAAAATTTGACAAGATAATAAAATAAAATACAACAGTTCAATTATTATCTTAGATTGTTTTAGCAATGAGTAAATTTGTATCTTTTAAAATACATCTAATCCTATTTCCAACAATTTTTATAGTAATTTACGAATATAATCATATACTATATAAAATAAATTCGATACTGTTGTTTCAAGAAAGAAAATTTATTTCCTTTAATTAATAAATTAGTAAAACGAAAAATAATCAGAAAAATACAATATTCAAACAATTAATTTTAAATATGCAGTGTTTGTAAAAGAATAAAATATTGAGATATTTAAATGTACTATACACGTCGACAAATAGGGTATTTAAATATTTAATTATACAGACCATGTACAAAAATAGACATGGAAATTTTTAAATATAAGGAAAACGAATAAATAAATCTCCAGTTGCGTCAATTTTTCATGGCTAAATCGAGTGGAATACATTTTCCATTTGCGGCTTATGCATTATCCGCAGGGATCTAACGACGAGACAACAATGAAAATAAAACTGGCACTCACGATCCCTCGCATTGGTACGCATATGTGACCGTAACTCGTAGATCAGTTCTCAACTTTTCAAGCAGATGGTTCACAATTAATTCTCTCCGGGTTCTTTCTCCTAAGTGGGTACTGTCACTCACCCTCCGCGCGAACACAGCTATACGCGAGTACAGCCACATGTTCCCGGGGACCAAACAGATGTTCTCATAGCAAGGGGTGTGTGGACACTTTAACCAGCGTGACCTAAACCTAATAGACCATGCACGAAACTCGCTACGCTACGCCACTGCGATTTTCCTTTAACCTTCTGTAACCGACAGCAATTTTGTTTTCCTGTCTGAGAAAAACTCATACTCGATTATACACAGTTTTGGTATGTTTCGAAATTTGTCACGGAGGTAACTTGATGAGGTTTTATCGATTATCAATGTAAATTTGAATTTATTTCTTATTTGTTTCTACATTTCAAATATTTTTATGTGTGTTATACTAAAATTTTTTTTTTTTTTTTTTTTTTTTTGGTTTTTATGATTTTTTATTTTCTATGTAAATTGGAGTGTAGGAACAGATAGGCATGTCTAGTAAAATTAAAAATTAAAAATTTTGTGGTTCAATTATTTAAATTTAAAGTATTAGTAATGAAGAAATGAAGTATTCAAATTTAAGTGTCTGAAGTTTGGTATTATATTAAATTATGTGTACTATCTATAATACACTGCACTATTTTTATATCACTATACTATGCCATAGTATTATATCACTATATTGCCACCAGAATGAGTATAATAGAAACTTAGGATAGTATATTATTGTATAGCATAATAATACAATATTTATTATAGCATATTATAATATTATAGCTAATGTATTAGAAACAATACCAGAATAAGTATAATAGAAACTTAGGATAGTATATTATTGTATAGCATAATAATACAATAATATACTATCCTGTATAGCATAATGGTTGCAAACTTTTAATGTTGCAAAATTACTATTCTAATCTCAAAATTTTTCAATCGATGGAGATACACATAAAATATCACTGCCTATACTTATCTACATTTTCTTTTAGTATAATATAATAATATATGTAATATATTACTATACACATTTAATATTCCAATATATTCTAATATAGAATATTAAATTTTAATTTAATACATCAAATGTATTATGATATTTAACAAGAACATCATTGACGTGATTTATAAATATTTTTGGGAAACACAGTACATCACAAAAGAACATCTATCGTCGAAAATCCAGTACGACGTCATGACATCATGTATCACCATTAATTCACCCATTTCCTCTCCAACCCTGCTGAAAATTTCTCGCCGAGACCTCTCGCCATATTTCACGCATCCATCCTATTCATCAGCACGGTGCCCATCTACAAACACTTTCGTTTCGAAATTTACAATTAAACCAGCTTCTCAAAGAGACCGAAGCGATCGTCTTTGTCCAGAATGTTTAGGAAGATGAACTTTAGCAGGAATTCCGTGGCAGGGGTGCCGAAGGATCCTCGAGAATTCAGAATTCCCGAATCAAGGGGATCTTATCTCCAAGGTATTCCGTGTTCGGGGATATAGGTGGTCGCCCTGAAACTTTCTACTCGTTTTTTTTGGCACAACCGAGCTATTCGGCTTGACTCAAGGAGCCAGAGGGTTTACCCAAGGATATGCAAACGCGTGCGATAGCTCACCACCATGCCTGGTCGCATGGTCTTTTCGAGATTTCCAGCTTTCTACCTTGGTCATACCTATTGGAATCGGGGTAACCAAGGGCACTAGTCCTAATCCTGACACTAAAGAAAACCGTTAGGAACTTCATTTGAACAGTGTCACAATTAAACCTGCCAGGTCAGTCAGGTGATCATTTATGGTCGATGAAGTTGGTTATATAAGTCGGTAATTATGGAAGTCAGTTATGGTCTGAGTCAAGAATCTGAAAACAACGCGTTGAGGTGTAATTAAGATGTACTATGGTCGCGAGTATGTACAATAGGGTGTATCTTTTAATTATGAACTTCCAGGGTCTGTCAGCCAGGTATAACAATCTTTTGTTTGGGACTCAGGTTTTGCATACCATTTTAGTTTAGCTAATATTTAAATTTTTAATAATGCTTGACCGGTATGCTTGTTATATGAAAATGATAATTTTTGGGATGACAAGTATACTTTTTATGTGAAAGAATAAAACAATTCCTGTTAAAACAAAAAAAAAAAGAGAGAATTTTTTGTAGAGTTCAAAAATGTATTGTTCTCATTAGAATAAAGGAGAGAAATGGTATTTATTATCTAAAATTTTGAAAGATTTTAAAAATATTTTTAAATATTAGTTAGCTATATTAGTCTATGTATTAACTTCATCTATTATAGAATCCAACAAATTTTTATTTAATTAGAACCTACCTTATAAAAATATAGTATTGTAGTTTCTAAATTTTCATTAATATAGCCAAAGAGAAACATATTTTAATAATTTATATAAATAATTGCATTCTCTACTTACTGAAGGAATTACCAATATTCATTTTCTTCATCTTCCCTTTATTTAGTACCTTTTCACAATTTTTATCTCATGTTCAATTTTCCTCAACCCTGTATGTAAATCTTAGAACAAACGAAATAAGGAAAAAGGTAAACAAAGTCAAGTAACAAAAGCAATAACATTATATATAGAAGATCACACGTATATAAGTCAAGTGACAAAAGCAACAACGTTATATGTAGAAGCTCACACGTATACAAATATTCCATGCATATGTGCCTATAATTATGAAAGTGGTCTAAGTCATCGCCTTAAGAGAAACGATTTTATTATTTATTTCGTGTTGCATTCATTTATATTCCGATAAAATATATTTATTTTCCACAAAACAGTGAAGAATTGAATCGTTAAATCGAGTTTGCAGCTTTATCGCAATTAATTTTACAATTTATGACGTATCTAAAACCCGAAGCTTTTAATATTTCAGAAGCAAATATGAGTGACTTAGACTACTTTCATAATCACAGGCACACATATATTTCAAGAAGAATCAGAAAGTCAAGTGACAAAAGCAGTAACGTTAATTGCAGAAGCTCACACGTCGATTATGTCGGAAATCTCGCAATCAAACGAAGTGAAAACCACAAAATTCATCTCAGAATCTCGAATAAAAATTTCAAAAACACTTGTTTATATCACGGTAATTTCACCACGAATCTGTCCCCTCTTCTGAATTGGTCCTGTCGCGTAAAGAGGCCCGAGGGAGATAAGGGTGTCCCGGAAGTAAGCGCCCAGGTCGCGTTTCCGGCTGATGAAGCTTCCCTTATCTCACGTCGATGGAACAATCGTTCAGCTGAGAAGATCTCGCGGGGTTAGAAGACGATCGGCCAGCCCCTGGAGGCTGGCCAGATTTTTGATTTCGCCAAGCTCGACGATGGAGACACGAGTTATCCGTGCCTCGTTAATCAACATCTGATTCGCCGTCTGCTGGCCCAGGGCTCTGTAAGATTCTCAGGGAAACACGTAGTCCTGGAACTTCGTTTCTTCCAATTTTTTCCTTTTTTTCCGCTGTTGGCCAAGTTGCTAGAGAGAGGTCAGTCGAGCCAGGTCTGAAGTCCGAAAACCTAGTTTTTACCATCGGGAGTTGTTTTCGAGGAAATCGCTTTTCTCTCCCGTTACGGGCATTACGTTTACCCCCGGATATTTGACGGTCTAAGCGTAGCCGTTTTGCGGCCAGCTTTCGGATAAAACTTGTACGCCAAGGGTGAAAGTTTGCTCGTTTAGGCGTAATTTATACCAGGCCCGCCATTAGTCGCGAATATTATTTGCTGCACAAAAGTCTTCTGAATAAAGGACGTGAAAGGAAGTTTAGGGGACACGGGGTTTCGTGACATTTTTGTGAGTCAAAATTGTTGAATTCTTGCCGGGGATAATGGGTTTGTTCAATTTTCCCTGAGAGGATGTAAAGAAGAATATTTATTGCGCGCCAGACATTTGGATACTAAGTATATTCAGTAGCGAGCTGTTTTACGAGCTGCTTTATTTTATTTTTATTTTATTTTACTTCGTTGTATTATTCTTGTCTGATATATCACGAATTGCACTTAATGGGAATTAAATAAAACTTTGTAAGAATATTTAAGTTCGGTGTGTCTAATTTTCCGTGCAGAATTTCGATTCGGTGACGAAATGTTCACTCGTGAGATATCGTAGAAGTGGGGAACGATATGTTACACTGGGGT
>NW_016911621.1:127550-136565 GCF_001483705.2 Eufriesea mexicana | reverse complement strand
AGTTTTGATGTAGCGAGGAAAATTTGACGGGAAGGTTGGGGTGGATGCACCATCTGTGGCCTCTTGGAAGATTTTCGTACCATTCGTTGATATATAGCCGAAGTAAAGGTATATACATAGATACATAGACGCGAGGAATATATCAGCCCGATTTACAATCTGAAGAAATTAGCGTTTCATGTTCACCTATTTACACGAGACGCACATTGGATCTCAATTAATTACAATTTTTCACATAGTACACAGAGTAGATAGGTATATATATAAAAATATAAAAATATCGCTAATTATTAATATCAGACTTCGTATAGAGTTAAAAAGTTACTAATTATTACAATGATTATGGTATTATTACAATCATTCCATATGACCAAAGAGAATCCTGGCTATAGAGTGATTTACAATCTGAAAAAATTAGCGTTCCATGTTCAACTATTTATACGAGACGTACATTGGTCCTCAATTAATTACAATTTTTCACATAGTACACAGAGTAGATAGGTATATATATAAAAATATAAAAATATCGCTAATTATTAATATCGGACTTCGTATGGAATTAAAAAGTTACGATTAATTATTGCAATGATCTCGCATGACCAAAGAGAATCCTGGCTATAGCGTGTTAACCAGTCCCCATCTCAGCCTACCCGATCTTTAGGTATGCAGTGCAACGCGTCATCTCCTCGCTGCTGTACGGGATTATTTTATCTAGGCGTGGATAAAAATGTAGAACGAGCAAAAACCGATAATAGCCGCGAGAAATGATTCCGGCCTTCGCGGCTGAATACCCGATGTATCTTGCGTGAGAGAGCACCTCGCGCCAGCCACGCATGCAGATCGACGTCCTACCTCCTTCTGCGATTACTCACGCTAGACGTCGATCTAATTGCGCGCACAGTTGCATCCCGTGCATTCGAATGGCATCGTTCGTTGCAAGATACGAGAAAACGCATCTTCCATGAGAAAATGAAAAATCTCGCTGTACCCTCGGTCTAACTCCGCTGCAGCCTCTGTTCACGTCTATATTCGCAACAAGGAGGATACTCTAGATGAGACTAACGGTGGTGTCGCGTCCTATGGTCGCAATTTGTAATGAAACGTACGCTCGTTTGCGACGGTTGTTCAGCTTCGGTGAAATTAATCACGTCCTAGTCGAGTTAACGGGCAAATAAGGTTACTTGTGTATATCTGATTTGAAGTAACTGATATTGAGGACCTGGGTCGTCTTTGCCTCTAGAGTCTGCGACCTCAGTGTACAAAGATCTCTCATTTTATTTTAATTTTCGAGTCAAACGTCACTGTAAGAATTTTGTCATTAATATTAAGACAGTGAGTATATACTATACCTGATTCCATCATTATTTTTCCAATCAAATCATACGAAGTAAATAAAAATATGATTAAAGGAATGATCGAAAGTATTTCCACGTTGATATTCTATTCGCTGAAATATTAAAAGTAAATTCTTTAGCGAGTAATTAGTAATGAAATATGAAATTCTACGTGACACGCTGGAAGGTCTGACGGTGTATTAAAATATCTGAAGAATTTTTATCAGCTGCAAGTCTACGAGGATAGTGGTATTGGTTGATAGCTAATGGAGAATAGTTGTGGAGAATGGATTCTCTGATGGCAAACGGAGATTGGGGTAGAGGAAGAATTTGTTAGGAACATATTTCCTGGCTATGATTTTTTACTTCCTATGAGGCATTTTCTCAAAGGAAGTCGAATTAAAGGCAGATTTGTTAGAAATAAATGGGCTATGGTGTTCTACTCTTCGAGAGGCGTGCAGCTTAAATTACGAGTCTGACTCATAGTCCATGACGTGCGTCAAAACGTGTCATTGCGAGTGTGATCTAGACCAGAAGACACTACTGTAAGTCACAATGCATGACCTAGACCAGAAGACATTAGCATGAATCTGAGTCGTAATACATGACCTGGACCAAGAGATACTACTATGAATCTGACTCGTAATCCATGACCTGGACTAAAAGATACTACTATGAATCTGACTCGTAATACGTGACCTAGACCAAAAGACATTAGTATGAATCTGATTCGTAATACATGACCTGGACCAAGAGATAGTACTATGAATCTGATTCGTAATACATGATCTGGACCAAGAGATACTACTATAAATCTGACTCGTAATACATGACCTGGACCAAAAGACATTAATATGATCTGATTCGTAATACATGTCCTGGACCAAGCGATATTACTATGAATCTGATTCGTAATACACGACCTGGACCAAGAGATACTACTATGAATTTAACTCGTAATATATGATCTAGACCAAAAGACATTAGTATGAATCTGATTCGTAATATATGACCTGGACCAAGAGATACTACTATGAATTTGACTTGTAATATATGATCTAGACCAAAAGACATTAGTATGAATCTGATTCGTAATATATGACCTGGACCAAGTGATAGTACTATGAATTTGACTCGTAATACGTGATTAGACCAAAAGACATTAGTATGAATCTGATTCATAATATATGACCTGGACCAAATGATAGTACTATGAATTTGACTCGTAATACATGACCTAGACCAAAAGACATTAGTATGACTCTAAATCGTAATACATGACCTGGACCAAGAGATAGTACTATGAATTTGACTCGTGATACATACCTAGACCAAAAGACATTAATATGAATCTGATTCGTGATGCCTGATTTGGACCAAGAGATATTACTATGAATTTGACTCGTAATATATGACCAGGACCTACAGATAATTACTATTTATCTGTCTTGTGGTCCATTACCTGGACCCAAACGTGTTTCAATGAATTCGACACACAGTATCCTGAATCTAAATGCGTCACTACATGTCATCCTCAAAATCGTCAGTCTCAGATATTTTTCAGTCACAGTTTGAATTTATATGCACCAAACAGAGACGTGTCTTAAATAGAAATCCGTATGTAGCGCTAGACAAATATTGCAGTTTATCCACACGAAGCACGAGACAAATGAAGGCTAAACGGATTAAAAGAAGTATCTACTATATGTCTCATAAGTTGGCAGCCAGAAGCAATGCAGCTTTGATTGTGAGAGGTCTACTTTCCTTAATACAATTCTAAAGATAGGTCGCACGAATCTTTGTTTTGGCTAAAAGTGGCACATCCACAAATAGGATTCTGCTGCATCGTCAGACAAAAACGAGCGAATAGAACATATGGGGACCAAATGGGATAGAATGATAAATCATTGACATGAACATCGAAACAATCTCAACTACTATACACAAGATAGAAAGAGTATTCTATCACCATGTGTTAGAATGTGACTCCAAGAGTCTGAAAGTACAAATTTTAAGAGTATCGAAGTTAGAGTCAGGTAGGTATCCTTCTCACCCCTGTGTCGACCCAACAGTGAATCTACCAAACGTATTTACAATCAAAGAAACGCGAACCCTTACCCTAGACATTGTGCAGACTCCTGGACCTCGATATTTTCGAACAAAGAACTCTCCTGGTCCACCATTGGAGCCCAAAGCTGTTCAACTGCTATAAACTTACCACGTTCACTCTGAGGGTCTGCACAGATGATGGGTTAGGTTCTCGTTGGTCGATGAGAACAAGACGAACCGGTATATTTTCATTCGCGATGATTATATCGTCTCGCGCCTCAACGTTCTCTGCCTCCCAGGAAATGGTACCAGGCTAGCTTAGCTGACTGGTTTCGCAGCGGACGAAAATGCATTCCATTCGTCGCACGTAGCATCCGCGAATGCTTTTGCGTTCGTGCCTCGAGGAATAGGCGTGAGGAATTCGACGACCATTGGGGAGATATAGGGAATTTTTTGATTCGCACCGAAAACGGGAACGGTGTCGTTGGTAAAAAGAATGGAAAGCCGTTTACCAGGTCGTTCCAGGGGACGGCAAATTGCCGTGACTCATTCGCTAATAAATTTTAACGACGGTCGTTGAGGGACTGGTATCGCAATTATCCGAGGTGTACTGGGTATTTCCTTTTATTTTGAGACGATCACCGCGAACGAGCCTTTCTAACCGGAGCCAGGGATCGGTGATGGGTCTTATCAGCGGATAATCTCGTGACGAAATATTTTTATGACGAATCGATGGGATTAATGGTATCGTCACGTCCTTCGTACGTTCGAGTAACGTTTGGTTAAGAGTGCCGAATGATTCAACGATTTCTTATGGCTTCCTGATTTATCTTTCAGGCAAATTATAGTTAGGCGGTAGCTCGAGTGAAGAGAGTCTACCTGGGTTCAGGTATACCCCGTATAATTCAGGAATAGCATAGTGGATGCATTTCCAGAAACTTCGTATTTTTGGAATCCGTGTCAGAAGTTAGTATAAAACAGGCTTTGGTTTAAAAATTAATAAACTTTTATTTATAACATTTTTGGTTGTCATAATCATTTGGGAGTACATTTATCAAGACTACAGTCCATAATATTTAAAATATTATTTATAATTAATGAAATATAAATAAAATACTGAATAGTATAATAAATAAAATATTTGTATTATTCAAAATATTTTTTATATTTTATAATGTTTAGATATTATTTATGGGGTTCTCTTTGTATAATATTTTCTAAAATATCGAACGGAACAAACTTACAAAGTTACATGCACTTGTGGTGCATATTATAGAACGTGTTACTGAAGTGCAAATTCCTTGAAGGTAAATGATCGGTATGACATCATTATTGGGGTAGATGATTTTCTCTTTTTATGCTCTATAAAAGTGTGCAAAAAATAGTATATAGTTTTATTTTTGCAAAAACAGCGTCCTTGAAATCTAATGAGGAAAATGACACAGGAAGTAGGTTATCCTACTATTGTTACATATACACAGTCTAATTTTATATTGAGAATTATTTTTGCAAAACCATAAATAATGAAAATATTTAGATATATTTCGCAGTTTCATAAATATCACAAATCGAGCTTTATAAACATTTACAATAAACGTAATAACGTAATATTCGTGGCCCATCTGTACACCACGTGACCTGAGTCTAAATCAGAAGATGGCGCTGCAATCATACCGCGTTAATACTCACAAATTTAGAAATCCCCGACTATAAATGGTATACTTAGATGAAAGAAAATGAACTACGAGATCATATTGAAGTTTTGATTCCAAAAATAACAAAGGAATCACGTCTATGCCATAAACGGGGTTTAAAGCTATTTATACTTTACAATATCGTACACTTTACAGCAGTGTTTCTCAACCTTCTCGTCGCATGATCTAATGTATCTATCTTTTAATACTACCATGATTCAAATACTCGTAATACAAAATATTTTAAAATTTAGTGCATTGGGATTACTTCGTATCTTATGAAAAATAAAATCGTACGTATTTGACAATAATTTTTACACGTGGAAAACAGCATTCGTTATAATTTTTACAAATTTATAACAAATTTTTCAATTTAACTCTTTTATTATTAATTGAATAGTTTTAATCGAATTTAATCGAATTTAAGTGTCAAAGCACTTGGTATAGTCATAACTTTTTATATTTAAGATTTCTCAAAAAGTAGAGTTAATTGATTTGTGCAGTGAAGGGCTCAATTATTAATTCCATGCATTCCGAAAATTTGTTCACTTGCTCAATTAGAAGCTCTAATATACTTTCATGATGGGTAACATTTTGGAAACAGAAAATAGCTATAGTTATTTTATTATCTTTATCGAATACAAGATTATTTTCATAATGGCGTTAGTGTATCACAAAAAGTTATTTTTAGTCACAGAATAATTTTATATTATATTAATAGTAAAGACAAATTAAAAAATATTTTATTATTTATTATTTATTATTTTATAAATAGTAATATCATTTTAACGAATGTAGTTAACAAAATAATACAAGGCAATTTTCATTTCACGTTCTACTGTCAGAAAGTCTACTGTCATCCACAGGTTGAGAACCGCTACTTTACAGTAGCCATAACCGTTTTTAAATTCGCGTAATCCACAAATCTGGCTGAGAAACGACAGTTTATATCACCAACCGTACAGTCCAAGTTGAACAATCACGTTCGTTCGATTCTGTTTATCGTGTCTTTGCGTAAAATCCTCCTTCGTTTAAGATTATAATAGTCAGCCTGTAGGTTTAATGGTCCGTGGATAATGCTCAAAAGTTCCTCGCCCATTCGTGGACTATCTGGGCGATGTAAATCCTGTCTATCTCGTAATCGAAATCCATGCCGGCGGCACTCTCCACCCCTGAAAGAGATCCTTTGTTCCCGACTTAAATCCTCGAGTGTAACCGAGAAACCCCCTGCTACCGGGGTTCCCACGAGGACGAGACCCGAGAGAGATGTTACCAACGCTTTACGTATATACATCTGGAGTGCAACGGTATTCCACTCGGAGGAGCCGGAGTCATTAGGGAGTAAGAAAACTGAGCTTTATCGATTCCGCTTTTCTATGACCCGTTGAAATATGTGCATGTCTGTACGAGACTGTACATTACGACTCTATAGTCTATTACGATTGATCATGGGAGGATTCGGTTAGGTTAGGTAGTCTGCATATCTTATGAGAAATTACGCGTCGGTAAGGAAGGAAATATGCTATAGCACGACAATGTTTAGTGTTCATGGGATGTTTCTGTGGATAGAAATAAATACCAATATCTTCCACGTTTTTTAACAGTTAACAAATTAATATATTTATGTAATAATAGTTAAATATTGGCAAAAATTCTACATAAACTATTTTTAAACACAAAAATTGACTCCATATTTATATTATATTATATTGACTCTAACTGTTTCATTATGGCACATTCTTCTAAACATTTTTCATCAACATTCACAGTAGATTCCACTCGCATATATTGTATTTATATCATAGCAAATAACTTTCATTTATTCTACCTTAATACCATTCACACATATAAATCCAACACTCACATTCTCATAAAACTAATACTCGCAGAATTTACATCGTTGCAATTTTGTATATTTATATTGGAAAGAAATGATTTAAAAATTATACGAACAGTTGAGATTCAGTATCATTTTTATTGCAATACTGTGAATGTATTAGTATTAATTAATATGTTAATATTGTTAGTGGTGGATGAAATTTTAATAAGAATAAGAACAATACTTTATTTAATTACAAAGCTTATCAAACACAAATATTAAGTTCAAATATAATTAATTTATCAGTTTGTTGCTATTAGGTGGTTACGGGTATAGAGAAATGTTTTGAAAATAATAGTGCATATATTTTTATGGAAAATTGGAATGGAGGTGTGAGATATTTTTGTGTACTTTTGTCATCAATTGTATGTATATATATATTTTTATATATACATTAAAGAACTATATATTAATAAATAATGGAAAATAATAATAAATTCAAATGTTTTTTTCAGAATATTATTTTTCTGTAATTTCTAATCGTTTGATGCTTATTAGCGATTTTAGTTCGTATTCAACGATTACAAGTACAAAATATTGAAGTAAAGTGAAGTTTAGGGTATGGATAAATACACGAGTATTAAGCGAATAAATTTATATTTTCAAACGAGGGAAAATGATATATCGATCGGTATAAAGTTCTTTTATCATTTTATCATTTACCAAACCGAGTAATTATTAATAGAAGGATGTAATTTATTTTCATTTATTTAATAATAAAGTAACACAAAATTATAATATTAATATTATGTAATTTAATAATAGTAAGAATAATATTCAATATCCTCAATCTTGAATATTATAATATAAAAATATCAATATTATTACCAAAATTGAGCCAATTTTGAAAAATTCAAAAATTTTATATTATTTAAAAATTTATTTCAGGAATTGTTTAGAATTCGTAGAAAAGAAAATGTACATTAACTTTGAAAGCAGTTTGTCTTCATATGATGAATGTTTCATCGAATAATGCACCATTTCTATTGATAACTGTTTATCTATTGTCCACATTGTGACCATTTCTTTTGTAAAATTTTTTGTTTCTTTCAATTGATGAAACTTGAATTAGTTTTTGAGAACCTTGGGAATACTCCTTTTCCATTGAAAACGTCTCGTAGGTCAAAGACCAAAGTGAATGACATCGAGTCTACATCCGGCTGAGGTTGCCCATTCTTGCCTTTTCTGCCTTCTCATTGTCGATAGGTGACTCATCGTCCGATTCAATATTGTTTAGTTGAAAAATGACATCTCCTCTATCGAGATCCGAATGTTCAATGTTAAATTTAACGCACGAATAGGAACAGAATTGATCCGAACTGGTGTTGCATCATTTACCAGAAGCTTGTAATAAATAATTCCATTTTAGTCTCGTCACATATGCAGTACAAATTAGTATCGATTGTTACAAAGACTATGAACGTGTCGATTAATTAGATGTATGTATATGTACGTGTGTATGTTGCAAAAATTAGGTAAATTATGTAAAAATTATGTCTTAAGTATAGAGAATGAGATTGTCGCGTCGCGTCGCGATCGAAATTCTCGTATTTCCGACGGGTTGTAAGGCCGTCTCGCGACTACGACACGTGTTGTCCGCCAAATTAATATTGGGCAACTGTTTAAATTGCACGAGCGGAAAAGAGTCGTGTCTACGACGTTCGACGTTTAGAAAAGAACGTCGTGTTGTTGATTTGAATCGGTAGACGAAGTGTTTTAGAGAGAACTCGTGTCTCTCAGATCTCGTAAGGAAGTGAGTTTTAGAGAACCCGTGTCTCTCGGATCTCATACGGAACTGAGCTCCTCGATCTTCCTAAGATCGGCCTTAGGAAAAATCGGGAGTTCGCCAAATATGATTGGCTGTCTTTGACCAAGGGCGTTCCCTTGGTTCGTAAATCGGTGACCTTGGAGAAAGGGAAGGTTCCCCCCAAAAAACAACGATAGTGGAGGAAACCCTCTCCTCCAAGGTGGGGTACCTGGGGTCCACCCGCGCGCTGGTGACCCCATCGGTCGTTTATTACCCCTAGCGAGGGCCTGAGGCTTCCAACGTGTGCGGACC
>NW_016911621.1:98650-126606 GCF_001483705.2 Eufriesea mexicana | reverse complement strand
TAAATAAAATTATACTTAATATATTATTAATAATTTTAATACGTTACGATTTTGTACTACAGTATAATAAAGTAAAATATAATTGCTATGTTTGCTGTAGTTAGTAGCCAATTTTATGTTAGTTACCATGATTTCTGTAGTATATTACTCATCAGAAATTACAGTTGTACTATAAATACATTTGTTACCTTGAATAAGTATTTTCCTCCCTATTTTATTATACTTGTGGTCGATGCAACAACTCTTTTAGGTATACAGACGAACATAATACTTAAATGGTCCTCGAATAACGAAGTTACTCAATAAGTAACGAAATTTATGATAATATACTAATCCAATAAAAGGTATATCACCCCAAAGAATTCGCCTAATTTTCGACATCTCAGGGTAGTTTTCCCCACAACAGGGTTACCATGACCCAACCCCATCAGAGGTAGTCATCCGACGCGAAGAGGAGAGGCAGATAGACAGATAGCAAACAAAGGAGCGAAAGGAAATGGCGAAAATTGGCCAGTAGATATAGAGATTGCGCAGGAAGTGGAATTCAGTGATATTATTTTCCTCGTCCGACACGGCTTGGTGGACAAGAGAAACAAAGAGGGAGGAAAAGCAGAGCCCGGTTCCGCCTATGCGGCACGTACCGGAAATTTACAATACCCCGGTGGTTGTGTCCACGACACCACGACACCTTTGACTGCCATCTACGACATCGATATCTCGCATAGCGTGTGTAGCAATCGCCATATGGATGTGGAAAATTAACTTGTCCCGATCAGCTACCCGAACAACGTGCTTCCTCGCCTTTCACGTACGCCGCGACGCTTTGGGCCCTGATAATGGCTATTCACGGAATATGTCTCCCGATAACACAGCTTCCGAGAATTATCTCGCGAAAGCTACGTGATCCGAAGAAGTGCCGTTGGAAATGCCGCACCACCGTCTTGGCACGCGCTGGAAATTATTTGGGGTGGGTTTGAAGTTCATTTTTCAACTCTGCAATCCAAATCATTATTATTTTAGATTAATTCGAAAAAAAAGGAAAAATTATTCACCACAGAATTCCTCGACAATAAAAATAAAACATAGTCGAAATTAGCAATAATTGCGGTTTATTCTGTTATAATCACTGCTTTGAAATGATTGTAACGTTAACTTAAAGAAAATTCGTCCCCGAAGAGATGAAATGGGTAATTTGATTTAATAAAGTTTAAGCTGAGTTAATTGAAGTTACCAATTTGGCTTGTGAATTGTTTAATTATCGAAACTTGGAGCTTCAAAGCTTTGTAAGATTTTTAAACTTGGAGACTATTTTGTTTGTGAAAAGAGAAGTTTGAAGTGAATTTAAAGACTTTTGTTATTATAATAATATTGTATATGTTATTATAATAATAATGTATATTATAATAATGGATGGTTTTGAAGGTAACTTAATTACTGTGATAACTGTGCCACAGCTGCGATGGAACTATTATTAGCAATATTATTTTGTCGGTTTTGCGTGCATTGAAAATTAGTATTATTATTCGTGATAATTTGAAACTTTTTAAAGTTTTAAAATTTTTAAAACTCGAAATGAATGTAAAACGAAGATTCTGAGAAAAGATAGACATAAAGTGGAAAATTTTTAGCTTCGAATATCTAATAATTTTCTATATATATATGTTAATAAAGAAACTTACAGGTTTAAGAATCTAATTATGAATTTATTAATGAATTTTCTCTATCTACATATGCAATGTTTATACAACAATCTTGCAATGATGTAAGTACCGGATCTTATCTACCCTAAAGCAGTAATGTAATCATTGCGTTATCGGTTACTGAACAGTCAACAATGATAACTATTGTAGCGAAGATGTTTGCATTATTAACGTCGATATAGCAGAATTCAATGTGCAATATAGAACATTTTGTATTACAATAATATTTCAGAAATTTACGAATTTCCAAAGTCAAAATTACTTAAAATCTATCATTGTCGTGTCTTTCCAAAGAATACTCTCAGAATCTAATAAATTAAGTTAAAATTTTGTATTTTGGAACCCACATCTCTTCTCAATACCCATAAGCCACTGGTAGATTTTGGAACGATATTCGAATCCAGTGTATGGTCCCGAAAATTTTTTATTAATATTTTGGAAATTAAGAAATATCCAAATTAATAAATTATTTTATTAATATAATAAAAATTAATATAAAATAATTTTATATTTTGGCTCCCCTCTTCTTTCAATACAATGATTTTTAGTGCCTTCTGAAAGAAAATTGAAATTCAGTATAATGTATCACAAGTTTGTTATTAATATCCCAAAAATTAGTAAATAATTGGAGTTAAAATTTTATACTTTGGATCAGATTTATGCTTGAGGAATAGGGAAATAGGATTAGGTTTGGGTTAGGTTAGGGAACAGGAATAAGGGAGTAGGAAATAGTGTGAGGGATTTTGAAAATAAGACAAATTTTTTCTCGGGATCCCGAAATCTACAAGGTTCCCAAAAATTTTCAGAATTGTCATGTGGTTGGTTTTGAACGGATTGTATTTTTCATATCGTAGAATTAATATTTAAAACAATATTTCTAAAAATTTCCGAGAGTCCTGTGTTTTTCCAAAAATCCTGGATATTTTTGGGACCCCGAATATTTTCGGTACCTCGTACACGCTTTTACTGATTATTAGAAGCCATAAGAGCTCCGTCTCAGAGGGTTGAACCATTCATATCTTAGAATTAGTATTTAAAATAATATTTCTAAAAATTTTTAAGGGTTCAGGGTATTTCCGAGAATCTTGGATATTTTGGGGTACTCAGGACATTCTTGAAAGCTCGCAAATGCCTCTATTGATTGCGAGAAACCATAAGAGCTTCGTCTCAGAGGGTTGAACCATTCATATCTTAGAATTAGTATTTAAAATAATATTTCTAAAAATTTTTAAGGGTTCAAGGTATTTCCAAAAATCCTGGATATTTCTAGATACTCCGGACATTTTTGAAATCTCACACATACCTCTACTGATTGTGAGAAACCATAAGAGCTTCGTCTCAGAAGGCTACGATAAATGTCTCTCCTTTATTCCTTCTTCCGTCTTGTCTCTCCTCTTCCCCATCGTTCTCACCCCCTTTCTGCTATTATTCACTGGCCTTTCCATCCTGCCGGTTCAGAGTCGCGATAAATTGGCCCCCCGTAGCCCCCTTCCGCCCCTTTCGCTTTTCAGTCGTTCGTCGGAAACGAAATCTGACCGCCCTTATTACGGGGTCATTATAACTTGCATTTTCGTTAATTCTCCCTCCCCCAAGGACAAAGGAGGCGGTTACGAGAAGGCTGACAAAAGTCAGGGAGAAATTTAAAAGCGGCGAAATTAATGCGGGAAGTTTCGCGTGCGAGATAAACGCGCTCCCTCGGGGGTCGCGACACGGGGTACCAGCATTGTCCCAAAAATGTCTGAGTCCTTAATTTAGGGGATCGTTACCTTGCGGCTATGACGTTGTCGAAAGTTATTGAGAGACTTCCTTTCCGAGATGTCTTGGGTTTGGAGATGTTCGATAAGTATCTGCTGGTAAGAGGGTGGCTGGGAATAGGATAGCTCGAAATAGTTGTCGAAGGTAAAAGTTTTATTTAATTATGGTCCGAGATGTTTGATATTTTGGATTACGTTATGCTTAATTTATCGTGATTGGTCGTTTGAGTCTTTAACACTAAACCTATCTTGACGAGTAGACGAAGAAATAAAATAGGAAAATTTTTAGAAAAATGGAATGCGAGGGATATTGAAAAATTGATTGCATCTATGTTAATAGGAAAATGCAGAAGACAGGTTATTAAGCCGACAATGTTGAATGAGAAATTTTTAATTAAAAGTATAAGAAAGACCATTTGAGGCTTGGTAGATTTAGTGTTGAATGATTAGTTATGGTGGATGGAGAAAGTAGATATGTGTCCAGGTATAAATGGACTAAGAGATTGTTGTGGGAGATTGGTTATATTTGTATGATAAATTTAAATCCTGGTGTCCGCCTATATGACCACACCGTTTCCACTAACGTGGCCATATATCCGATTGTATCACGATTTTTGATGCAATGTGTACCCAATAATCAGAAATTGGTGTTCATGATGTTCCATGGGCGAAGTTATAAGCATTGATGGTAATAACAGGGGATGGTAAAATGGATAGAAAACATGAGACAGGACTGTACATAATATTATACAAGATTGTTATTTTGTCATTTATTTATAATAAATTTCATTATTTATATTATTTATCGACAACAAATGAGAAATAGAGAAAAATAATTATAAATTAACAATTTCAAGTACATATTTTGGCAATGGCAACGAGGATTATATAATTGTTCATTCTCTTTTCTTAATTGTTAAATGAAAATAAGAGTTTTAGTTATTCATTAAATATAGGAATTTTAGCGAAATTCATTAAATCATTTTGTACTGGTGGACTTTGAAATATTAAAAATTTTTCCTATTTTTCATACATTCATATAAATATTCTGTTTTATTTTGTATTATGATTTATTATTATAATAAAGAATGTAATTCACCGGTAATTTCCTATTTATTAATTCTCTATTGCCAAAACTTTATTCGCGCACGATTTCCAAAAATTATTCAATTTTATATGAAACGTAGAAACCAATAATTATTATGAAGTAATTGTTCGATGATTGAAAATGAAATCACTGTCCAATATCATACGATTGGTCCAATTATACGAATGTTTAAACCACTCTTCCGAAATCTCTCAAAATTTTGATTTCGCAAGATAAGCTTTCGAGTTTGAATTTTCGCTTCGAAAGTTCTTTGCCATTGCTATATTTCTCCGCTTGTCTTACATCGACTATGCTACTTTAGTCGCAGGATTCTATAGAAAAGGATTTATACCCCGACTTGCAGATTGATCGGTCTACGATAGAAATAGAAGCGAAAGCCTCATAATTCGCGGATAGAAATAACTCTGGAGAAACTTTTGTTAACAAAGTTTATTTATTCGAGATAAAATTTATATCTCAATCGAAGAAAATAAAAGTTCCGTGCCCGGTAATTTAACGTCTTATCGATCACGGAAACTGACTTCTCAGTCCTTGTCGAAAGTGTGTGTAAAGCTCGTGTACTCTGACATATACTTCCTTTTATTATTTTCAACCCGATTGCTTGATTGGTCAATTTTAATGGTATATTCGTTGGAAAGTTTCGCGAAGTATTTAGCATTTAATGGGTAAATTTTCGCGAAATGAAACTTCTTTAGAGCTTCCATCAGTTCCGACGCAATCCCTGAGTGCCGTTAGAACGTAATATTCGTTTAAAATTAGGTTAGTTCGATGTTGTACAATTTGTATGTCCCAAGTTAAATCTATTGTTGCAAACATACCAAAAAGAGAAACGAAGTGCTTTTAATATAGCAGAAAAGACTGAAGAGTATTGCGTTAGATGTTGCTGATGACACAGGATTTTGCTAGATAGAAGATTCAACCAAAAACCCCCCCCTTTTTTTTTTTTTTTTGATAAAATAGTATAAAATAGTACGTTTCCTAATATATTAAAGGTATTAACCTCTTATTATTAAAAGAAGGAATAGTTTAGAAAATATTTTAATATAATTATTGCCTTACCTGCTATACCTTCTATTATTTCTATAACCTATACCTAATTATTATTATATTTATTATTATTATTATTATTTGTAATTATTATTATTTCTATAGAATAGAAAATATTTTAATATAATTATTGCAGAGTGGTATTAATACCTATGTCTACCTATACCTGCTATACCTTCTATTATTTCTATAACCAATACCTAATTATTATTATTTTTATTATTATTATTATTTGTAATTATTATTATTTCTATAACCTAACATGTATACTTTCTATCTATATCTACTATACCTTCGTATTATTTTTAATTTTAATATGTAATGTAATTACAATTAGCGTAATTGTAAAACGTAGTTTTATCTTTGATTTAATTAATAATCACATTGATTGCTCCTCTCTTCTTACGCAAATTAATTTCTATGTGCCAGAACGTGTATAGAGTGCAAGAGCAGGTTTTCATATACAAATGTCCAGATCTACATATGGATTAATTAATCCAATTAATCGTATTATCACTGACTCGAACACTCTTTATAATCGCGTAGATTATTTTTACGGGTCTTTACCAAACTTTCAAAAGACAATTACAAATGATCATTGATTAAAGCTATTCCTCGTAAACAAAGCGTTTATAAGCACGTCCTATCGATGTTACGTTATGTATAATTTGTTTGCTTTTCTTTTATATGTTAAATTTTATGTTAATGGATTACGATTCTTTTATGAATAAAATAATAATATTAATAATAATAATAATAATAGTAGTAGTAGTAATAATAATAATAATAATAATAATAATAATAAGAGGAAGAAGAAGAAGAAGGAAAAATCACGAAATACACACCACTGGCAATCGAAATAAAGAAACTGTAGAACCAAGAAACAGTCACAGTAGTACCCATCACTATATCCACAACAGGCATTACATCGAAGATATAATGCAATACATACAAAACCTAGCAACAATAGACTTACACCCACATACAAACAATAGGATTACACACAGACATACAAAATGCAGCAATATTAAAAACTGCAACAATAGTTAGAAAAGTCATCCAAAAAGAATAGAGAACAAGCTTATGACTTGGTTCAAAACTCGTCATACAGCTGAAAAGACCATAAAGTGTTAACCAGTGAGAGCGTACGGATAATAATAATAATAATAATAATAATAATAGTTGTTGCAGAGCGATATTAGTATATACTTACATCTACCTATATCTGATGTAATCTCTTCATATTATTTTTAATTTTAATATATTATTTTATTTTTAAATTTATATTTTTATAATATTAATTTTTATATTTGAACGGTTTATTAGGCACATTGTTTCACTTCACCAAACAAATAATCGAAATTTAGTTGAGACATAACAAATTAGATATTAATCTAGTGTTTCGATATTAAAATTTCAGAAAATTTTGAAAACGAAGTTAATTACTTTGACTTGTGAATGATTTTAATTATATTAGTGTATAAGTCTGTTTTTCACATGACAAAAATGATTTTCCTTTTTCATTTCCTTTTTTTCTTTTTTTATGTAATAGTAGAGTATTATCAGACGAATTTAATTATATTGTTTTATGAGCGACCCTTAATTGAAAAATTCATGGGATAAAAGAACGAAAGCTAAGTGGATTTTCTCGAACTTTCAAATGTTAAAAGTCCTGTTCTGATCATCGGTGCACGCTGGTAGTCTTTTTCTAAAGCTACAAAGAGTTCTAAGTAAGGAGTTCTATGGATTCCTGGGGCAATAATAGAATTTATGGAATGGAAACTTATTCCATGAGTTCTTCAATGAGATCACACACGTGAAATGGCATCGCTGAAATCATTTCATTAATTTTATTATTTTATTTTATTAAAAAATATAAAAGATATAGATATACTAGTACAATCTCGCTATAGTTTTTCCATAAAAAGAATAATGCTATCATAAAAACGTTTATCGATTAAAAATAACAATAATAAATAATTTTGTTTAAAAACGAATATTAATATCTCTGTGTAATCTGTACCATGACTGTATTTCTCTGAATATCTCAATATAATTTTATTTTATCTAATAACGATAAATTGTAAATTAACCCTTTGCACTCGACGATTTTTTCGTTACAGGAAAATATTAATTCGAATTTATTAGTAACTAATTATTAGTAATTTCTGCTTACTACTAACTTCACTCTAGGTACTAATATATTAGTAATTTCTGCCATAATTCGACGATATTTTTAAAACGGTAAATAAGAAATCGTATGCAATTTAAGACGTAGAATTATTTTACTTTGATATTCCATTCATCGTTGGATAATTGTAAATTTGATATATTAATTAACATCCGTCTTTAAAATCTGATTAAATGGTGATTGAGAGGCCTCATATGCCTCTCGAGTGCAAAGGGTTAACATTTTTCTTGAACTTATTAACAGATTATACATAAAATTGGAATGTAAAGGAAAAATTAAATATCCCGTGTATAGTTAGTATAGTACTGTCAAGGTTTGGTCAATGGCCTTTTATCTGTCAATAGCCTTATCTACACCCTCTTGACATAAATAGATTAACAGCTTGTTTATAACAACTTACAACTTGGGTCGATCCATTAAATATTTGTAATTTCTCTTGAATTAAGGAAGTTTTCAAATGAAATTTTTAATTGACATAATGAACCTTAATTGCATCTTTCAAACTCTGTCTCAAAAATTCTCTACTCACTCTATTACTATTGTTTTCTATGTATTAATGATAAAGAATAAATTAACGTTTCTTTAAATGTATTAATAGTTTGTAAATAAATTTTCAAAATCGAACATCCTGTATATACCTAAGTATATAATACAGCCACAGATTGATCAGTGAACTTTGGTCTGCCAATAGCCTTATCTATATTCTCCTGGCATAAATAGATTAGCAATTTATTTCATATCAGAACTTACAGATAAAGTACTCAATAAATGCATTAAAAGGAACATAATTGCATCAAAAGAAAAGAAGAATATTAATATTTCTGTCTAACAGCATCTATATTGCATGTCATGAAGACTTTCTTCAATCTTGCTGAACATCATAACAGAATTTTCTTGTATTCAAGAATAATTTAAAATTTTTCTTAAAATTCTGAATAGATCAATCATTTATTAACTTCTATTATTAACACTTTAATGGCCGCACGTTTACGCAATCAAACGTTGCCAGGGGCTGGCAATATTTTTGAAGAATTAATTTAAAAAAGCTCTATTTAAAATTCACGAAATAATACAACATGTGCGAATATATACATAAAACGAGAAACAATTACAATTTAACAACAAATTTAATATTTTTCCTTAGTGTAATAATTATTAATTATTAATCGATGGTAGCATCGCACACATGTTGTGCCAGCGGCCATTAAAGTGTTAATAATAATAAATATTAAAATTGACAAATGTCTAGTACAGTGAAGGCTTGATCACTATCCTTTCAACAATCTTCTACAGCTTTGTGACAGTCATCTAAACTCTCCCCACAGAAATAGATTGATAATTTATTTTCCAAAACTTACACGTGATACTATAGCGACCAAGTTCTCACTCTCGTCAATAGATGGATTCCTACTTGAAGGAGGTCCGAGGATTTTCTCGCAAGTCCTCGGTGAAGCCTCGACCTCTCACAAATAGAAATTCCTATGCTACCCCCTCTAAGTCAGGGCTTGCTAGAAAACCTTACTGACGTGTCCACTAGCAGGCTCAGGACGAAACGCATCCCTTCTCTACGTCCTTCTTCGGTGGTGTTAGAAGGGACGCAAGTCCTCGGTGAATTCTCGACCTTCCTTAACCCCTTGACTACTGTGGGCGCATATACGCGCTCAGAAATTTTGCTTTTGTGACACGGAGGGCGCATATAAGCGCTCAACACAGTTTGTTTTCTGACACGGAGGGCGCATCTCTATCCAAAATTTTGCCGTTCTCGGCGGACATTGTAAATGAATTCCTACCCGTGTGGTGCGACCGGTGCGTTTCAAAGTCTGCCGTAGTCAAAGGGTTAAATAGAAGTTCCTATGCCACCTAAGTATCCCTGGTCTATGTCAGGGCCTGTTAGAAGAAAACCTTACTGATGAGTCCACTAGTAGGCCTGGGACGAAACGCATCCCTTCTCTACGTCCTTCTGCGGTGGTAGAAGGGACGCAAGTCTTCGGTAAATCCTCGGCCTCCCATAAATAGAAGTTCCTATGGCACCTAAGTATCCCTGATCTAAGGCAGGGCCTGCTAGAAGAAAATCTTACTGAGTCCACAAACAGGCCTGGTATGAAACGCATCCCTTCCTTTTCGTGTCATCCTTCTACTTGCTACCCTATCAATAGCAACGACGACCACGGGGATACCAACAGACCAGCACCATAGGACACCAGCCCATCATCAGGAACCACAAGAAACAACACAGTTCGTGAGAAGCATATCACTCGAACACACCTAAGGAACAAAGAGAACCTCAAATAAATATATAAACCCCCTTGGGGGAGGGGATCCTCACAATATATATGCATTGAATATATTAAAGAGCACAGAATTCCATGAAAGAAAAGAAATCATCTTCCCTGTATAGTAACATTTATACTGCATCTCATACAGGTCTTCCTCGATCTCACCAAGCCCCCCAATAGAATCTTCTTCTGCCCAATAATGATAAACGATAAATTAAAATTTGACTTCAACTATTGCACTTGATAGCTGAATATAATAGCCCCTTTCCTATATTAAAATCGATCCTCAAAGAAATATATAAACCCCCGTAGGGGGGATCCCTATAATATATTCAATGATTACATTAAATGGCACAGAATTCCATAAAAAAAAAAAATTAACTTCACTGTATAGTAACAATTATACTGCATCTCATGAAGGTCTTCCTCGATCCCAAGAAGAACCCTAACAGGATCTTCTTCTACCCAATAATCGTAAAAGATAAATTAAAATTTGACTTCAACTATAACACTTGATAGCTGAATATAATAGTCCCCTTGCTTATATTAAAATCGATCGTGCTATATATATCGCAACAAGTATTGGTCACTAGCCTTTAGCCTCTCAGCAGCCGTATCTATACCCCCAACAGCCATAACTTTACCCAAGATAGGGCTTCTTATGGCGACACAGGAAACTCCAAAGTGAAAGCTGCAAAACGGTTGACGAAGTGTTCAGGTGGACGCAGTAAGCAGGAAATTTAGAAAGAGTCGACTGGTTTAAAGTTCTCATTGATCGTGGGTACCTATGAGCAGTTGCCTGCCGCAAACAATTGCTTCAGGGCTTGTACGCGACGCGGCTCGTGGTTCGTTTCATTTTGACTGGAGTATCCACTTGGACAGGTCGCAGGATGAAATAATTGAACGCGAGTGGTGCTTACCGATATGTCGTCGAGAGACCGTGCTCGTTTGTTTATTTATTAAATAACGTTACATTACTTGCGGTTAATGAAGGTGTAATGGCCGTATTATGATTGCACGTTGTCGTAATGACTACTTGATTGCCTCATGTTGATTTTACCGGGTAGATATCCTTTTATTTCTCGATCGAATCGGGAATTAATTAACGTGAAAATTTATGGCGGATATTAACGGTACGGGCAGATGGTTTGCGATAAATGGGTCGATTCCATTCGAAATTTCTTTTTTTTGTTGCGTTATTTCATGTTATTCGCTTATTTTTATTTCGTTCAATCGTTATAGACTCGATCTTGGATTATTAATTTTATTTATTATACACAATGAATGTATTTATTATCGCGTATTATTTATTATCCATAATTACGCATATTGTCGTAAGTTTGTATTATTTATATTATTTTTTAATTTCAGTAATTATTTACAATTATTATTATTATTATTATTATTATTATTATTATTGTTCGTCGTTTATGTTGTTACTTTAGTATTGTTGTTACTTTAGTTATGTTATTACTTTATTAGATTACAAAGCTGTTGTTTTCGGATTATTAATTTTATTTTTTATACACGATGAATATTTTAAATATAATTTATTATCGATAATTACGTACATTATCGTAAATTTCTATTATTTCTATTATTGTTTAATTTTAGTAGTTATTTACAATTATTATTATTATTATTATTATTGTTCATCATTTATGTCGTTATTATATAAATATTTCTTATTATATAAATATTCGGTTACTTATTACTTTATTAGATTACAAAGCTGTTGTTTTTGGATTATTAATTTTGTTTTTTATACACAATGAATGTATTTATTATCGACAATTACGTACATTATCGTAAATTTGTATTGTTTGTATTATTTTTTAATTTTAGTAGTTATCTACAATTATTATTATTATTGTTCGTCATTTATGTTGTTATTATTTAAATATTCGTTTTACTTGTTACTTTATTAGATTACGAAGCTGTTGTTTTTGTATTTTTAGTAATTGTTAGAAGCATTTTAATCTCGTATGGATATACAGGATATATATAGTTTAGTTAGTTAAAAAGTTTTACAATTTCAATCAAATTTGATGAATTGTATGATGCAGAGATTTTTATGTTATTGAAAATACAGGTCCTTTCATCCATTATTAATTTTATTTATTATACACAATGAATGTATTTATTATCGCATGTCTTTTATTATCGATAATTACGCATGTTGTCATAAGTTTGTATTATTTTTTAATTTTTGTAGTTATTTACAATTATTTTTATTATTATTTTTGTTCCTCATTTATGTTCTTATTATTTAAATATTCGTTTAGTTATCTTTTTATTTGATTACGAAACTGTTGTTTTTGTATTTTTAGTAATTGTTAGAAGCATTTTAATCTCGTATGGATATACTGGATATATATAGTTCAGTTAATTAAAAAGTTCTACAATTTCAATCAAATTTTATGAATTGTATGGTTCAGAGATTTTCATGTTATTGAAAATACAGGACCTTTCGTCCAATATTTTTCAAATGTAAACATTTGCTTTATCTTTCGGACAGGATATTCCCTCTTTTTTTTGCAATAAAGAAAGGATTTATGAAATATACAAAAAGAATTCAAAATATTGATCTCCGAAAAAGTTTACAGTTCCAAAAATTAATTCCTATATTTTTACAGATCTATTGCAAAAATACAAAAAAAAAGGATTTTCTTTTTTTTAAATATCGGTTCTAGTGACACAATTTTCAAAATATTTAGATACCAAATATTGAACGTGTTTCGATCCTCGAGATTTGAAGGATAGTTTTTAGAAATTGAATATGTGTAAAAATATTTCTATACCTTCCGTAAAGCTATGAATGTATTATCTTTTTTCAAATCGTCGATTCTATTTTTACGTATTCGCGTATTTGCATATCACGTATCGAATAACTATGTATTTTCCATATTTGATCATGTTTTAAAAAATTTCATAAATTTAAAAATATTTTTGTAACATAGTTTCCTGTGCAAAGCCACGAAAGTTTAAAAAACAAATTAAAATTCTCTGAATCTTAATTTTTATACCTTCACTGACTCACAATAAACCAAAAAATTACGTTTTAAAGAAGAAAGTAAATTTCAATAACTTATCCTGCAATTTTTAAAATAGAAAGGTATCAAATATAAAATTTCCGAATATTTCAGAATTTTAGTCAAACGATAATTAAATAAAATTCGATAGGTTTATGTTGAAAATTATATACAGGGTGTCCCAAAAAACCGTATACACACTTTAATACCTTATTCTTTCTAATTTACATTAATTTATTATAATAATATATAAAAATAATTTATTTATAATCACGCAAAGTGTGTATACATTTTTTTCGGACACCCTGTATTCGTTCTGAAAACATCACCGGATTCCAATACTCGCGGGATGTCATAATAAAATTTGTATCTCCTTTTTCCACTAAAAAAATACATCACGCAGTGAAGTATGAAACAGATACGTCATTGTCAGTACATTATCACGTTAAAACAGACGTTACATGCTTCGTATGCGAAAGGTACTACTTATCTTTCATGCATTAGTCTTGGAAATCGAAATGGAATTTTCCAGTCTAGGGGATCGTGTGATTTATTCTTACTTGAATTTCTTTTCCTTTTTTCCCTTCCTATTTTTTTTTTTTTTTCTTTTTTTTTATTCACCCTGTTGCCCTCGTTTCCATTATATCACCGTGCTTATTCATCGTACCCACGTAAAATAAACTTCTTCTATTCAGTCGAACGAGATATCCAAGCCTTCCTTTTCATTTTCCCCTCCTGTAACAAAAGATTTGTTACTGTTAGTGCAGCGAATCGAAAACAAAGAAAATCGAAGGGGGTTTCTGGGATATTTTACCTCAATTGTCCATTAAGGGGATGTTTCTGATGCAAGAAACTAAAAATCACACACCTTTTCACATTTTCCTTTAAATTGTTTTATATCGCAGTATCCGTTTTTCCAAAAATTTTGTATTTTTATTACAGTGATTTTATTTGAAACGCGATCGTGATTTTGTAATGTTTTTATATTGCATTTATTTCACGATGAACACAATTTTTGGTATTCTTGTGCTAGACTGATTTTATATCTACTTGTACGAAAGCTTCTTGTAATGAGAAAAATAGAATGTTATTTTCGGCGGAATCATTAAGCATGGTCTACTGTGCAGCAACAATTGCAGGTGGATACCAAGAACCATAAAATTTCGGCTTACCCACTATCCTACCTTCGTTTTCTGCCTGTCTACGCAGCGACTGCGCGAGATAAAGCCACGAAATATGTGGGGATTTGGGGGATGCGAGGGTACACCGATATAACGCAATTTTACATATATTTGGTTAAATATAAACAAATAGTAACTACCGTTACATTGGTTAACCTGTGACAATTAAATTTACCATTTCTTTCCTTTTTTCAAAATTTTAAATCTGCATTCGATAAGGTTCTTATTATCAACCCTTTTACTGACAACTTATTCTTGGTGTCTGTGCAAAAATTTTCTTAGAATTTCCTTCCTCAATGTGTAGACTCCATTTCTTTGTGTCTATACTACTATTCAGTATTTTCTTATATTTAATTGCAGTGAAAAGACAAAAATTTAATTAAAACATTAATTATTTAATTTAAAAAATTTAATTATTTTATGTTCTGGAAGTTTGGAAAAGTAGATATAAAATTTTATTGTCAACTGGTCCTTGATTATGTGCAATCTTCCACTAGCCAATATATATATATATATACTGTCATTTCTTTATCTTCAGGCTTTTAATTCAGTACCTTCTTATATCAAGTGCAAAAAGAAAAGAAAAATAGTAAGTAAAAGAGAAAAAGGCGTGATTAAATTGTATTCCATATTTTTCAGATTTAAAGAGAATAAATAGTCTAATTTTATAAGATTTATTCACAAAAATATACGTATATTCTAAAATATAAAATATACCCTAAAAATTATTTTGAAAATGGCGTAAGTCCATTTATGTTACAGCGAAGGGTTTGCGTTGGTTTACATTTAAAAATATGTGTAACAGATAGCATAGTAGAATAATATTTTTGGGTTTCTAAGTGTGTCAAATTTATCATCTCGATTGGCATAATTCATTTAATATGCTAATATTAATTAATATGTTTTTGATGGCTATAAATGGAGTTACGCCACTTCCAAAATAAACGACTCGTATATAATTGGTCGATTTCCTAGGGCTGGCAATAAAATATTTAAATTTTAATCGTTTCAAAGTTTGCTTATTTTAGATAAAGGGAAGATGTTTAATTCGCTAGAAAAGTTTCAATTATATACGATCGAGGCGTCATAAATGGAGATGTTCTCAGGTGAAGAATCTGAAAATTTCATATGCTGTCAGTCAGTGGTAATATTATAAAACTGTCATGTTATTTCATTTTGGAGCAGCATGTCTATTCTTATCTGCTTCTTCGAGATCTAAGAAATACTAGATATATTAGGTATGCTACTTCTACAAAATTTCGTGGTTATATCAGCCATTTTAGACGGATGATATCCTTTACGTAGCAGACCAATCCATTTTGCAAATATGTCACATTAGTATTTCATAATTCTATATCGACCTGGATTTGACATTCTTTTCCCTTCTCTTTACTTCTAATATAGTTGTAATACATGAACCAATCACAGTGATTAACTCTATTTATCGAATTTCTATTAACTTTGGTTCTAGCACACTTGAATACTGTAAAATTCCATTTCTGATTTTATATAATTAACGAACAGGTGTCATAAGGAACACAGACTTCTGTAGTACAGTCTAATTTAACAGACATATGTCAATTTATTATAATCATTAGTTCAGAGAATATGAAAATTGGTTCAGAGAATAACCAGTCATGCTCTGAATAGCGTTTGGAAGCTCTTGACCAAGAATTAGTTAGACCAATAATGGGGACTATAAAGCGTTAAAATATCCCTTTTTAGAAGGACTAGATGTCAAGAAATTAAATTGACAAGCAATTTTTCCTCGAAATTTCTTTTCCAGTCTTCCCAACAACAGTCATACTCTGAATAGCGTTTGGAAGCTCTTGACCATGAATTATTTAGTTGAGGCATTAGTGAGGACTACAAAGGGTTAAAATATCCCTTTTTAGAAGGACTAGATGTCAAGAAATTAAATTGCCAAACAATTTTTCCTCGAAATTTCTTTTCCAGTCTTCTCAGTAACAGCCATACTCTGAATAGCGTTTGAAAGCTCTTGACTATGAATTATTTAGTTGGGGCAATAGTGAGGACTACAAAGGGTTAAAATATCCCTTTTTAGAAGGACTAGATGTCAAGAAATTAAATTGCCAAACAATTTTTCCTCGAGATTTCTTTTCTAGTCTTCCCAATAACAGTGTATCAGTATTATTTACGTGTAACCCTTTATATTCTGTAATTTTTTCATCACACAAAAATAGCAATTCGAAGACTTTAATATAACTAATATAATATAACTAATATTTTCAAAAAATAAAAATCCGCTACAAATTGACACTTAAAATTATTTTATTCCGACATTCCACGCATCGTCACGTTATTGTAAATTTCTCATATTAATTAGCATCGATTTCCTAAATTGGATTAAATGACGACTAATGGTCCCCTATCGAGTGCAAAGAGGTGAGGTGAGGTTCTCTGGAGCCAGAGAACTCACGCTTTATATAGTTAGCTTCTTGATTATGTTACGAGATTTTCATATCCACCTGGTATTCGGCCAAGTAGAATGGATCGTAACTTCAGGATAGAACAATTCAGCATCTTCCAGAATGTTCGGATAAAATAACAATCGACTGTTGACTATAAAAAGGGATATCTTCCACCGAAGTCCAGATAGAGCTGTGAACCTTTCAATAGGGGACATCTATTCAGAGATGTTTTCATTGGAAATCTTGGGCAATCCAGCGATCGAAGTTGTAGAACAAGAATTTTAACGCGTTCTGTAACAATGTTATGTATATTGTCACTAGGTCGATCTTAGTTGGCGACAATTAGTGACGGTAGTAGTACAGACGAGTAGTGACAGTTCATTGAGGAAGGTTGTGTCTAGCTTCAAAGTGTTAAGTGGATTGTATTTTATTAGAACTCTCCTCGTGACTGTTCTGTCGGTGGTTTTATAAGCTTCCTCTGTCTGCTGATTGGTTGAATAATATTGGGGCGTGTGCTAGCTCCAGCGTCTTTCGGTGGTGGTGGTTGTTTAAACAATCTGGGTCCATATGCCTGTCGTCTTAAGGGTGATATATCGTTGCTTCTTACGGTTTACCCTAGTGATGGCTTAGGTGACAATGAGTGTATAGAAGTCAAGGGACGCTGACAATAAGGGCATAAAACAGTCTTCCACTTGACCTGGGACATTGCGGTCCTAAGACCGCAACACTGGTACATGTAAAATTTCAGAGTCTTCGCATTTAGATATACAGTTTGTGACAATGAGTGTATAGAAGTCAAGGGACGCTGACAATAAGGGCATAAAACAGTCTTCCACTTAACCTGGGACATTGCGGTCCTAAGACCACAACACTGGTACATGTCAAATTTCAGAGTCTTCGCATTTAGATACACAGTCTGTCCTAAACAAAAGGATGAACGGAATACCGGAACGACATTTCAAGGATTAACGTGTTATATGTTATATGTTAGCTTCTTTGCGCTAAAGAGGTTAATTCGTAATCAAGTATCACGAACACCCACGGCATCTATAAATCCCTTTGCTGGCTATTTCAGTTTTTCTCCAACGGGACCTCAGGGCCAAGAGCGCGAGGCAGCACCCCAAGCTCTCTGAGGCCACAATCGCCGGATTTCCAATTATCCAATTTCAGATATTCTCACTGATCGGACTTAAGTGTCTTGCTTTGAATTGCAAGCCGCGAATGCTCCAAGTCGGTTGAGGTTCGATAACACGATTCACCGACAAAGGATACGTGTCGCCTTTGTCCAGGTAATTGAGGTCCATCCCATCTTTCCTCGCTATCTTCTCTGAAGACGTTCCGCGTCTGTCCTACGTAGCATCTCTGCTCCTCCTTATCCAACGTCTTTTGTGTCTCCACTAAAAATAGTTTAATTCCTTCGACACTGTGTCCCCTCCGTGAATTTCAACCTGGACACCAAACATCTAGAGCGAGTGGGTCTAGAATAGGTCTGTTTCAGAGTTTATGACGTCGCGAGCATCAGGCTTTCCTGTTGACACGGAAAATACTGACAGCGGGTTGTATGACGTGACGTTGGGTCCCAGGAACTTGACCTAACTCAAACTGAACTTATAAAGGATTACGTTCCATGCGCGGGATTTAAAGAAAAATTAAATTGTCTATTTAATTGAGAGAAAATTGCGGATAGAATGCACAATATACGAGAACTTTTTAAGAAGTATGTCAGAAAATATGGATTGTTTATTTTCAAAGTGGTGTAAGTCCATTTGTAGTATGTAAATATACATTATTTTAGTTAAATTCGCCGAAAAGAAATTTACATAATCAAACTGCATATTGACAAATTAGTAGAAACATTGCCAGCCTGACATAATTAACCTATATTATTATAAATAAATAATACCAATATCTCATGTTAAATTTAACAATATATAAATATAATTAATGTTCGAAATAAAAAATACTACTATTTTATTGGAAAAATCGTTTAATTTCAATTTTGAAAAATTATATATCATTTAAAATATATTTCGTATAAGTTCAATTTTGTTTATAATTAATAACGAGAAATAAAATAGGAGTAGTATTTTTTATTTTGAACGTTAATTATATTTATATATTATTAAACTTAATACAAGATATTGTTATTATTTATTTATGCTCTTCGTGTGGCAGTGTTTTGAAATATTCATGATGCACAGGTGTATAAAGTGATAATTGCTCCATATCCTTATATTTTTCGTATGCAATAGGCCTGGGGCATCCTGATATAAAGGCGCCAGGGCGATTTTTTCAAATTTTGGCGGGCTTCCTCGACACGTAGGTAATAAATCTAAAGTCTTAATTTCTATGTTCTCCATTGATGTTCTCAATTGCCATAAAATAATATTGATTTACTATTTCTTCTTACCTATATCACTATCTCATGTTAATATGAAATTATCCATTTTTGGAGGAAAATAAAATAAAAAGAAGCAAATGTAGCCACCACTGGTCACTGATAGACACCGTCATCTGTCTATGGAAATTGGACTTATGCCATAATCAATGGTTACGCAATTTCTTTTATCAGCCAATTTTAAATTGAACAAAGCATTGGTATTTTTTATAATATTAAATACTAACTAGTTATAAATAAAAAGTTTACGCTAAATTAAGCATAAATTACGTGATATCTCATTTTTTTTAAAATAATGCAAATCTTATACCACTTTCAAAATAATAATATAATATATATTTAAGTTACACTATTTAAATAATATAATACGTTTGAAATAATAAAATTTTCTTTTCTCACTCACTCAATAAATTAATAATTATTATATTTACGTGCTCACTCTTTGATATTTCTCATATGTTTCACTCTCGCACATTTTTCTAAACATTTTTTCACATATCATTTACACTAGACGACACTTGGTCACGTTATATTTATTATAATTAATAAATAAAATAAATAATATTATATTAATTTTTATCACACATTGTACAATTATAGAACAAATGAGTTCACATAAAATATGGTTTCATTTATTTTCCTCGTGTGCATATGCATATCTGTATATACATATATATGATTAAATTTCCCGAATTCTTTCAAACTGCTAAATAAAAATACCCTGGTATATTTATATACCTATATTTGCCAGTAAATTTTACGATTTTTCTATTTCATCGGAGAATGGAAAAAATTCGTTCAGCCAGAGACCAAGGAAGATGAAATTTTATTTTAGCAGGTATGACTTATAGCAAAAGAGGATATCAATTGAAAACATATAAATGAAGATCGGCTCTGAAATCCGACAGAGTATCGAAATAATTCCAGTATTTATAGTTTTTCTGGTATTATACCGGTACCAAAATTATATCGGTAATAAATCCCCGCTGGAAACGCGACAGCTGGATATTTGTCAGAATTATCGCTTTTAGTCATCCCGTGCTACTCTTATTTTTCGGTGTATTTTTAATTATTTTGCTACTGGAGGGTGGCTTTAAATTTACGTGACAATGGCTGTTCGAGAGTTTGACCTCTTAGGCTCAATGACAATGGACGCATTGTAATCTTCCTTAGAATTTAGGGGACGCGGAGGCCACGTGTGACTCCTGACCCTAGGGTCGACCTAATTACAAGGGACCAAACGCATTGTCTTCTCAAAGGGCAAGGACAGCGCGCCCTGGATCCTTCAGAATACTGGTCCGATTGGATTGGGTTCTGTTCTCTTTCGAGACATTCTGATAGGACATTCCGTTGCTTCGAGTTCCATACGTGTAAAACGAGAACACGTCTTTGCACGAATCAGAGCTGCTCCTTTTGGTCAAATTCTGTTTACTTCTCGTGTTGGTACTTTAATGATGTGATCAGTAGAACCGAAGTCTCCCAGCCGAACTGCAAACTTTCCAGAAGTTCCAGAGAGCTTGGAAGTTCCGAAATTTAGTCCAGTTTGATGTTCTGAAGAGTTCTAAGAGTTCTAATGCGACCAGTTTATATTCGTGTCCTAGTTCAGTCCAGTTCCGCGATTCTACGAATTCTAATGTCACTGGGTCGTTCGTCAAATTCTAATCTCACCAGTTTGACGGCCGTACTCGTAATCTGCATGCATTCGAGGTATTCGAATGTTTGTAATTTAGAAAACGACCTAGGTCTTCTGAGCACTGTCATCTAGATGGTCCTACAGCTTTCTGTCCCTTTTTAGTAGGGTATTACGTGCAGGGCAGGTTCAGCGCGTTCACCGGAACCTGGTTCCAAGTTTTGAAAGGCCCCACGGTCTACGAAAACTCGTCAGACATTTTGCAAGACCCCCTGTATAGTAGATTCGTGTGTGTGTAGAAAATACAATCGCATAATCCATTAATCGATTATGGATTAATTGGATATGGTACAGCTTGCTGTACACTGACACGAGTGCAAGATTTTCTCTTTGATCTTTGCATTTCGAAATATTTCGTTGCAGCGTGTTCTAAACGTTGACATTAAACGTTGACATCAAAGGTCGATACTACTGCAACATGAGCGAGGAAGATATTAGGTGTGTAGGATTTCTTGCTAGATTAATCCTATGTAGACCAAAATCTGCGCGACTAATAAACAACTCCATTTAATAATAAAACAGGTTTATTGCGACAGTCCTTTTTTCCTGGTTTAATGTTTTACATTATGCGATTCCTTTATTAGTAAAAATATACCGATTTTGTTTCATTTAAATCGCAATAAAATTCCTATGCAACATGGGTCTGTTTTATTATCTGAAATTCTGTGTCGCAAAGTGTTAATAAACAATTTGAGAAGATATATATGAAAACAGTAGGCATTTTGCAATTTTCTGTATGGCATATGTGCTTGTTGTAGGTATCGATACGTATACTAGTATATAAACATGCTCGAATATTTACATTTGCTGCTTTTAACACGCGACATGTGCTCGTTGAACCTGTTTATCGTATCAGTAAAACTGGAAAATTTATTTGGATTATATGTACAATATTTACAATATTTTGGACATTCAAAATACAACGTATTGTATTAATCGAAAGTACCATTAATTGGAAAATAAAACATTTCGAAATGGTTTATGCTTTGTTGCTGTGATAATCCTAAGACGATTCTCCATTGAGTACACTAGCGCCACCGTGACTCTTAGTTGCCGTAAACTGTAAGTATCATGATATCGTTGAATTATTTTCTAATTCTGCTGATATAAACCTGTTACTTCTTCCATTCTATAGCCATATCTTGTTAAAAAACAGTTTAATCATTATATTTCACTTGTTAAACGTAGTAAATATAAGTGTTCGAATATTTTCGCGCATAAGTGACGCGTTTGCTTTAAAAATATGGCTTCGGTTTAGTAGAAATATCCAAATTCACATTTATATAAGTATACATCATGAAATCTGCGCGTCTAATAAACAACGACTCCTTTTTAATAACAAAACAGGTTTATTTAATTAAAACATTACACTAAGTTCCTCTCAACTCTAACTCTCAAACACACGATCCTGTATTCACTGCGTCTCGACTACACACAATCTGCCTCGCCCGCGCCCTTGCACCCTTACTTAAAGTCTAACTTAACTCTAATTTAACGTCTAAATATTTTACCCTAAACGCCTAAGTCGGACCCGATACCACTCTTAATATAGTTTCCTTTGCTAGAATCCTTCCCAGCTCGCAATACCACAATTCTTTACTTCGTTCCTTCATATATCCGTTCACAGCTACTTATTTCCTTTGTTGCTTTATTTTCCAGCTAACTTATTTGTATGTGTGAAAATGGAGGTTTAGGATATTAAATGTGTAATTTATGTAATTAGGATTCATCCTTTCTTCGTTGAAACTGGAACAGAATGCAGTACACAGAAGGAAGTACACTTTCGCCAACAAATTTTGCTGTTCTACCATCTCTTGTTACTATGACACGTCTGAGTTGAGTACAACTAGCGCCACCATGGCTCGTTACTTATAGTAAACATCCTATACCTCGTTATATTATTTTCTAACCCTACTGATACTTTCTCCTTATCACCTGTGTATACCATTTCCTCTTTAACCTCTTAGGCACGATGTATCGCTATAATCACTTTCGGCTTTCTTTCTCAATCACTCGACCCAGTCATAAATATCTCATCTGTCCTCACGCATTCCAGGCATCGTCCTAAACGCCTAAGTCGAAGCCGATGCTTATTATTCCCTTGCTAGTGTCCTTCGTTGCTCGCACCCCCACAGATGTTAAGGAAATCGTCCACTTAGAAAACACCGATTTTGATTAATTTTTTAAAGAACGATGATACCATACTATTTACTGATACCATATCGTATTCAAACGTGCATTTTGACTCCGCAAAATTTTAGAATCTGGTCCCGCGAAAAGTCACGCCGGCCCTGATGACGTGATCCTGTCGTACCGCAGGTCTCCTAATTATACAACATCCCTGTGACTGAGGAACGTTCCTACATTTAGGCTCTCGGGAGATGTCACAGATTGTTCCTTGGTTTAGGCAAACTTTAACTATGGATATCCGAAGCAGGAACGTCACGAGATGCTGTCAATGGCAGCCGAGATTGACATGGCTGGAGAATATCTGGAGTGATTATATTCCAGTCAGCTGAAGTCGACCTAAGATAGGAATCCTAATTTACCAGCTGACTGTTAGTTGCTCTCAAAACCAACATTGTTCCTGTACGACTTTGTCGTAGATCCTCTATGGATCTCTAACAATTAGTTCATTAATTAGTTTACATATTAATGCTGACAACAGGCAAACTGAAAGTAATAGTTAACAATGCAATAGTGGCTTTTGTAAAATGCAGATTGAGGGCAGGTAAACTGAAATGCACAGTTAACAATTCAATAGTGACTTTCGCAAAATGCAGATGTGTATAGATAGAGTTTCACCACGTCTGGGTATAGTAGAACAGTATGGGATAAAAGATGTAGAGTTCCATTTAAAAATATGAATAAAAACGTGATCTTGACAGGACTTTCCAAGTCGCCAGGTCATCCCGAAGTTAAATAATACTCATCATGCAATTGGATCACATCTATTTTGACACTTTGTACTCTTGTCTGAATCACATTCTTTTTAATTCAGAAATAATTAAATAATTCGCAGGCATTTAAAATGGACATACTGTATATCTAAGTTGAGTATACATTACTACACATAGAGAATAAATATATTTTTATATTCATATTATATATCGATAATTTTGGTATTTAGATAGGTTATATGCAATAAAGGAGACAGGATTCCATTTAAAAATATGAATAAAAATGTGATCTTGACAGCACTTTCCAAGTCCCCATGTCATTCCGAAGCCAAACAATATTCATTATACAATTGGATCACGTCTATTTTGACACTTTGTACTCTTGTCTGAATCACATTCTTTTTAATTCAGAAATAATTAAATAATTCGCAGGCATTTAAAATGGACATACTGTATATGTAAGTTGAGTATACATTACTACACATAGAGAACAAATATATTTTTATATTCATATTATATATCTATGATTTTGGTATTCAAATAGAATAAGAATAAATATATATCATACTTATTAACACTAGATTGCCGGAACGAGTCAATTTGACTCATTTACGATTGTATTGCTACATATAGAGAGAAATTTAAATAATTTTTTTAAAAACATATATTAGTTTTTCATAGAATTATAAAATGTATGCAAATACTAATTCCTTCCCCTCCTCACTCCTTAGTTCCAAAAATCCATACGTGATATACCTATTTTGACTGATGTGAGTCAAATTGACTCATTAAATATTTTTAAAGTTGGTCGTTTTACATACGTGTAACTTATTTCTTGTACGTACAAATTTTTTGCAAACAATCTAATGCGAGAGTTTTCATGTCCAAACTTATCAATTTACTAGTTTACAATTTACTAGTTAGCCCCTTAACCCACTGAAGTACCACGCGTGCGGACTTACGTTGAGACAGGCCCCTTGTTTGCCGAATCCCAAGTACCGTCACCCAATCCTGTCGAATGAGAATCGTATTGCTTCGCAAAAATCTGCGGAAAATTTATTTTAAAAACAGAATATGCACGTAAAAATTGTTTTGAATAAAGTTCCTTTAACCCTTTGCACTCGGCGATTTTTTCGTTACAGGAAAATAGTAATTTTGAAGACTCTCTGCCACATGGTCGAGGATATTTTTAAAACGGTAAATAAGATATCATATGCAATTTAAGCCGTTGAATTATTTTACTTCCATATTCCATGCATCTTTGGGTAATTGTAAATTTAATATATAAATTAACATCCATCTTTACAATCCGATTAAATGGCGACTGAGAGGCGTCTGTCGAGTGCAAAGGGTTAAAATAAATTTTATTTTTCTTTAAAAAACTTCAGGCAAAATAGGTATATACCCAACCTCCGACAATGTAGTGTTAAATATATATCACGTTACATACCGGTAATTTTGGTGTTCACATAGGCAAACAAAGAATAGGATGTTGATACTTAGAGCTAGACCAGGTGACTCTTCCAGTCCCCAATAAATCAAATATAAATTAAATATAAATTATTAAATATAAATTATCATCAGAAACGATACCTTCGTTTATCTGCTGAACAATCTTCTCAACAACCGTCAGAGAAAGCTACTGACACACGTAAACGAGGGCAGATCTAGGCCTGAGAAGAGCCGAAGCCCGTTGCTCGGTTCAGATCACCGCTTGAATCCTTCAGAATCGCGATAAACCCGCATCCTCGTCGATGTGTACGGACCAGATCCCCGGTATGGAGCGGATAAAACGATTTTTCGAATTTCTGGGAAACACCGGGGTACGATGCAGGCAGCTGGATGACCGAAATGGATGAGTGATTCGATTTCGGTACACAGGGGTTGGGTCGTACGCCACGGACAGCGCGCATTTAATTAAATTTTTGTTTTCCTCCTGCTCTCCTCCAATTCCCCCTTTTTTTATCCTCTTTTTTATTTTGTTCCTGTTTTTCATTTTCTCCCTGCCTCGCCCAACCTCGCGGTACGTGTACACTGTAATACACCCTCTGAAACAGTTCGAGTGTACCTTTTATCGATCAATACGACTGCGCATTGCCTTCTAACGAGGCTGCCTTTATTTTTCCTTCCTTTGGAAATTTCGCGTCGGAGTTTGTTTGTTTCCCAACATTTCCCCAACTTCTCGTGCTCTTCTTTTCGCGGATTCATTTCGAATCTTACCGTGGTTAGCTCGAATTTGAAATTGCGTCTTGCAACTTTGCGTGTTCTGAGTGGCTTGGTGAAAGAAGTTCGAGGGTTTAGTGGTTGAAGCTGTACTGTAGTAGTATAGTACAACCTTCGTTGTATGAATTAAGAAGTCTTCTGTAAACCTGGGTCAGAAGAATTGATTTTCTCCTTTTTTATTTTTCGAAAGTTTGTGGGTGGGAAGATACGTAGGTAGAGGTGCATAGAGGTGGTGTTTGATTAATAATTTGCAGAATTTTGTACAGCATCGCGCTGAAAGGGTAATTTAAGTGCAAGATGTAGGTATTAATTAGTTATACTATATGAAATACTTGGATTTCACTTATGCGAATTGGTATGCACAGAATAATTACTTTATTATACTATGTGTGTGTAACATAGTTTATATGCTCACAAGGAGAGTGCAAGCCCTTTGGGTCATAGATTTAGTTGAAACTTTGCAGGTTTGTAGATTTAGTCCTCCATTTTAAGAAAATGTACCATTATATGGGCAACAACTCGATAGCTTTTGAGATAATTATGAATAAAGCTGTATTATTCTCAACTAGAGATTTCTTCCGATTAGTTATCGATAGTTATCAAGTGGCATTGTGGCCTAACGGCAACATCCGAAAATGCCACCAGCTTGGGAATTTTCGGATATCGCCGTTAGGCCACAACGGCACTTGATAAATATTCGACATAAATTTATAATTAAGGCAATTGTTAAGGGGTTATAACGCAAAGGAATAGTAGTCAGTGGAAACGGTGGAAAAACTGTATAGATCTTTATTAACCTTTTGCACTCGGCGATTTTTTCGTTACAGAAAAATAGTATTTCGAAGACATTCTGCCATAAAGTCGACGATATTTTTAAAACGGTAAATAAAAAATCGTATGCAAATTAGGACGTAGAATTATTTTACTTCGACATTCCACGCGTCGTTGGGTAATTTTAAATTTCATATATCAATTAACATCGATCTTTAGAATTTGATTAAATGGCAACTGAGAGGCGCCTCTCGAGTGCAAAGGGTTAAACGGGCGATCGGTTAGAACTGGCCTGTTTAGGGCCACGCAGGTCACAAGACGTCTCCAGAAAACGGGAGACAAAACGCAGGGGAAGGGATCACTCCCACATCGCTAGGATGTAGAGCTTATTTTACTATTTAGTTTTTACTACAACGGCAATAATAAAACTCTAATCATAAATATCTCGAAAACTATCGAGTAGTAGCCCTTGTAATGATACATTTTCTTGAACCGGATGACTAAATCCACGAACCTGCAAAGTTTCAACTAAATCTGCGACCCGAAGGACTTGCACTGTCCTTGTGAGCCTATAAACTATGTTACACACACATAGTACAATAAAGTAATTATTCTGTGCTCGTCAATTGATTATCACAAGTACGTTTAATATGTGCAGAAAGAAGTATTTTAATATTCCTGTGATTAGTCATCTCTGGAAAATTCCCAGTTTATAATATCCTGTTTCCGATATGCACGAAACCTTGGAAAGTTAACTTGTAAAACTTGGATAATATTATTTCATTGAACCAGGTAATAACTATTCACTTTGATCCTCAAAGGCTATTAAGCCCTTAAGACCTAAAACCCCGAAAGCAATAACTATTCAGATTTATCCACGGATAAAATTTCACGCCATTTTATTTTAATCTTATTAAACAAGTTCGTTTAAACGAAATTCAGTTGGATTAAATTAAAAATTGTTTTAATCTTTCGGGCAACGAACGTAGTTACTAGCAATATTAATTTTATATCTCTCCAGTGACACTATCTATAGTAACAACGTTTCCGTGAAACGAAATCTACTATTCCACATAGTTTTCCTATGGAAATATAGATTCATAACAGTAATAGTAAATACAACGTAATAATAATAATAATAAAAATGGAATGTAATATAATAATACATAATAAGGCAAAAGATTAGAAAGTGGTGTTGAATTTTTACAAATACCATTTAATAATAATAATAATAATAATAATAATAACAGTAA